>NC_079153.1:69051066-69354097 GCF_947563725.1 Argiope bruennichi | reverse complement strand
TTAATATGGCTATATAAGGCTTAAAAAGAATAAAGTAAACCTAAGCTCTTTGTAAAACAAATGCTTCGATTTGAAACTTCTTAAAAATAGAAAGCAATCAAATATTTAATATCAGGAGGATTATTTGTACTATAGACAATTTAAACAATTTTTATAAAGAGAAAACTTTTATCCCTCTGGGCAATTTTGCATTTCAGAAGAGATGATAAAACTTATAATTTCAACTGATGTTAAATACTGCAGAACACAAAACATTCATTTTCATCGAATAATGTTTTTTTTTTTGTAATAATAATATTTTTGTAAATATGTCATTTTCAATTATTCAGTATGCCAAGCTCATTTTTAAATATAATTTTATGTTAATAATTCACGTATATATATATATATATATATATATATATATATATATATATATATATATATATATATATATATATATATATATATATATATATATATATATATATATATATATATATATATATATATATACTATATTTAATCCATGAATTAATTACTATTGAATTATTATTTTTCTTTTATTTTCAGCATATTTTATTCAAGTCGTGTTATCTGTGGCTTCTCCTGCGTTTTTCTGTTTCACGTAAAGGGTATGAAAAAACCTAACACAAATACTTTTACATCGTACAATTTTTATATTCTTATGTAATATATATCTTAAAAAATTTTAAAACATTACAAAATATTAATTAATTACTTTTCCAATTTCAGATAACAAATTAGTTAGATTTTAACTTCAAATATAACCTATATGTATAAAAATTGCTGGAGATAATAATATAAAAAACGGCCATTGGATAAACATAATTTCTAGGATCATACTAGATTTTTATAAGATTGTATTTATTTCAAGCGATAAAAAATGCCAAAAAAGGAACTCTAAAATCCCCTTATCACATGTAGATATTTTAATATAAACTGCTACTAGAAAGAGAATTCTAGAAATTAGGAATTCATACAATGAGCAAATATTTTTTTAAAAAAAATGCTATATAAATATTGAAGAGTGCTACCGCGTATATCAATAAACATATATTTAGAAAATATTTTTGATTATGTTCATTTTTTGTGCAATTATTTTTGATTTGGTGTAGACTTTATGATCCATATTCATACCCATTCTCTTTCAGGAGCTTTGTTATTCAAATTTTCGGTAATGTGTACTCAAAGTTTCAAAAGCCAATACTTAAATTTTGGGCCTTCTGTATGACAGTATTGTTCAAAAGGAGGAAAATATGCCTGAATTCCAGGTGTTACGAAGTTAAAGGCAAAAGTCTGTATTTAAGAAATGAAAATATAAATTTTATTATTTGTATTAACACATTATTTTAACATATTTGATAGCTGATATGATAATAATTAATAAAATTAATTAATAAAAAATTAAACACTAAAAAAATTGTCTTTCGGATATGCTAAGAAATTAATTCAGTTATTATTTTATCATAATTCTTTTCATGTCCATCCAATGTAATTTTTTATCGTTTGAATAATTATTCCCTTTCGATTTCAATACCATAAACCAAGGATATTTCTTATTATTTAAAATCTTGGTAATTACTTTTTCTTATTTAATAAGTATGATTTGACAGGCTTTCCACAAGAAATCTAATTTATGATTAACAAAATTTAATTTAAAAACTTTTCAAAATTAAAATTATTAAATATCTGTTTCAACCTAAATACTTAAATTACTATTATGTCTCAAATTCTCATTGGCTTTACTTTACTCAGAGTTTCCTGTTTAACCGTTAGAGTTAACTGTTACTGTATCATAGATAAATTTTGCTGTAAACAAGAAATTAAACTGCTTAATTCATAACCATTTCATGCGAATAATTTATTAGATTTATTCTAACTTCTTTTAAATACAATGCTCATATAATTTGATGTATATGCACGCTTTTTTTTCTCAAAAGTATAAACCAATAGATGAGAAGAAATTTTTGAAAAAAATTATGACATTTAAGATTATTTTCTGTCTTTAAATGATAACCTTCTCTTATTTATAATAAATACATATTTCAACAAAATCAATGTTCCATAACAGTCTCTTGAATAAATAAAAAAAATGATTAAAAATGTGGTGAAATAAACCTATTTGTAACAAAAACAACTTTTACAGTGTTAATTAAAGTTGTTACGATTTTTCTTTTACCCGGCTTTGAATTTGTTGTTATTTATTTTTTCAATTATCTATGTTTTTCATCTATACTAAAAATATTTCCTTGGTTATCTTTTATTTATTTTCATATTGATATTTTGTCTATTATTTTTTGCATTAAAAAATGCTTGTCGAAAAACATACTTATAAAGAAAGAAGATTATAAAAAGATAATAAAGAAAGAAGTCTTCAATTTTTTTAATTAATTAAAAAGTAATCTATATTTTAATGCTTTTCTTCAACAACTTTAGAATATACTATTGTTAAAAAAAAACAATTTTTACTCTTTTTTAGATTAAAAAATTTTTAATTTTCGCGCAATTTTTTTAAATTTTAATGACTTTTGAAAATCAATTATGAATAGAGATAATAAATATACCTTTTATTGTTGTAATGAAATTTGAAGCAATTTATCCCTTTGTTAAATCCTTCATTTGCTCGTTTTTTTTCCCAATTTTTGCGTTATGTTTTAAATAATTTCATTCTTTGAGTATTAACTTCAAATTACATATCCGCTGTTGCTTTAATTAACATTGTCATGATTTAAAACTGAATTGCTTTCCTGGAATTATGTGGTAGAAAATGACTGGCGAAACAGACAAGTTAATCTTAAAATATTATTTTGCAAAAAGTGTCTGAACCAGAAAATTAAATCCCCTTTCTTTATTAAATGCTATTAACATGAATGAAAAACAAATTTGTTTACTTATTTTTATTGATCAATAATTTCCAATATATTTCATTCATTCAAACACAAGAGTCTAAAAATTCCAATATGTAAATAAATAGATGTTGTTGCTATTGCTTTCTTTTTTTCAAAAACAACTTCTCAAATTTACGTTTTCCTTAATAATATAAACCAATTTAATATTTTCTAAAAAAAACATTTTACATACACTCTTTGATTCTAATACATGTTATTTATCTAAAAAAATTCCATTAAATGCTATCTATCTATGTTATATGTCCAGCTCTGTGTGGACTTGCAGTCCTAAAACAATTCCTCATAATATTAGACTAATATAGAACGAGAAACGAAATTGCCACGTCAGAATTATCTTGTTTGCTGAAAAATATAAGAAAATTGTTATAGTTAATTATTCAGTGTGAAGGAAAAGTTTTGAAGATAATAGTAATTCATTTAAAATAAAGCCATTAACTAAATTGCTCTTCGCTTCTTATCAATATAATTCAAAATTTCTTTTAATGATCCATTTACTCTTAATGGTAGAAAGTTCCAAATATTAAAGAGAAATCTTGGCAATTAAGAGTACTGAATTTAAAGAGGCACTTTATGGCACCAGATAATTGTTCGCACCTATTTTTCTTTTTACGGAATGCGTGTTTTCAAAACATTATCAAAATAAACTTTGTTAATTGAAAATCTCTGTAGGTTTTGCAGCATGTTTTGTTTTTCTCCCGGGTGTCGATTTTTACTGCAAAATGAATAAGAGGAAATAAATTACAAAGTCTAAGTAGTTTTCGCTCATTAAGTAAATCGGATATCAACACTTCACTTATTCTTCCTCTTACGAATCGATCTAATTCTGGATTTTGTTATTTCATCGAAACAGCGTTGAGCATCCCTATGTCCTTTATTATTGCATGCATGATAAGGAATTAAATTAAAATACAAAAGGATAATCCAGTATTACCTGATTCCCTTACAGAATGGATAATTGGATCAATTCACGTTCATATGATAGAAATACGATTGTCCTGGATGAATTCGAAACCCATTATGCATTTTTCTTTTCCTTTGCCCAAAACTTAAAGCTAAAGATACTTATGAATAAGGCTCTATCTTTAAGTTCGCCTAAGATAACAAGCTAATGAGCTTCTTTCATAATTCAAAAATTTATTATGGTCAATTACTCGTTATTAATATATGATTAATATTTAAATACGAAAAAAGCGGTGTTGCTCAATTGGTTTATATGTAATGAGAATTCTTTTGATTTTGGATATAACTTTTCTAGTCTTTTTGATATATAAAATTTTTTACTTATTTTTCTTCTTCCATTTTGCATTATGTAGTGGTATCATATTGAATATAATACATTTTATCGACTGTAACATTTATTTTAAGACTTTGGAAGCATTTTCAGTGACTAAAATGATATCTATGCAATCTACATTTTTCATAGATTTTATTCACTACTGAAATTGTGTGGAACAAATTTAATAACAGTTTCTCATTTGTCCAGATCTTCACACAGAATCAAAATATCTGTTATTGTTATTTTTTGTTGTCTTTGATGTTTAAAGGCTTTCCTTATTCTCAATAATGAGCAGTGATTTTTTTGTGACTGACTCATGCATTTCATTTTTGATAATCTCAAGCATTTTAGATTAACTTGTCCAATTTTCTCCAAAATTAAAGGACCCTACTGTGCTTTGTCTCACTTATCATCATTTTTATCACTATGGGCAAAAACTCCTGTCACTGTATAGCGAAGATGCCTTCATAATAAATATATGAACCTTTAAGACAGTTTGTAAGTTTTCCTCCCATACTGTAGCAAAAACATTTATCTTCTGATTTCATTCAAGAATTAGGGATGATACTGTGCTTCGTCTCATTTTTGATCATTTTTCAGCAACATGAGCAAAAATATTTGTTTGTAGAATGAAAAAGTCTTCAAAATGAATGTATAAACAATTAAAGACCATTTGTCCAGTTAATGACCAAAGACTCTTACACAAAGGCAAAAATGTTCTTTATCGGAATATCATTACCCGATTTCATTGAAAAAGCAGGGACACTACTGTGAGTTTCCTGGCTTTTGATCATTTTTCAGCTTCATGGGCATCTGTCATTGTCGAATGAAGATGTCTACATAATAGATTTAAGGGTCATTTGTAAGCTTTCCTCCCATACGATGGCAGAGATGTTCTTCAACAGTCTTCACAAATGATTCCGTACATATTTTGGAATTTATTTCTGTCATACTTTGGCCTAAAGATAACTGCAGATACAACAAATCAGATATTAGAGAAAAAGATAATTGAGATGGAGAGAGTTTGGGTTTTTTTTTTGGAGGGGGGGAGGTTGGAGGGATTTATTTGGCGAAAAAGCCATATTTGGCTAAACTGCGCCATGCATATGGTTAAAAATTAAAAATAGTTACATCAAAAGCTGAATGGTCAACAGTAGTTTCTAAATGTGTGATAAAACTTCGTAAACTTGGCAAAATTATTAAAAAAATAAAGCAAGTTGCAACGCAAGCAAAAAAAGAGTTATCAAATATATGGGGAAAAAAACTAATAGCTTTCATGAAATTAAAAAGATTTGGATGGTGTATTTCATTTATCAGATCATGCAAGGTTACAGATGAGCAGTTAAATAAGTTCTGACAATGGGAATTAAAAGAAGTACATTCGATAATAATTTGGTTAACAGTGAAATTTGTACGACAAGTAGGACATACGAGTGATCTTTCTCCAAACATTAGGTGCTTATGAGTGAAACGTGTATGTCCTATACGGAGGCGTGTCAATTTGACATCGATCTCTCATATAGAAAAGGCAGGCCACAATCCAATGGAAGGTTTGATTGAATATAATTTATTATGTATCTGCAGATCCCAATTCCCCTGCCAAGTAGAAAAAAGATGTCTAATTAATACATTCTTGGCATCGCCATATGGTAATTCATACGATAAAATAGAAGAAGCAGATTTTGAAATGGAGAGGGAATCGTTATATTTGACCATTAGCTGTTTGGATGACCTCGCCGACTCTTCTGTAGGCGAAGAAATTAACATGAGGTTCTTGACCCGTATGTAAAAACTTTAAACTGGTTATTGGTATTACAATTTAAGCTAATGGATGGAAAAACTTCGTATTAATTATTCTATCCTTGTCATAGAATACCCAAAATAATAATTGCTAGAAAGAATAAACTGGTCAGCTCCATCCTTTGATCTCACACTAATAGGGCATTTTTTTTGTTGTTTGTTGCTTGCTGTTTCTACGTGATTCTCCTCTTGGAGCTGCTCTTATAAGTTTCAAGAAAACGTTGTTTCTGTATTGATCATTCTCTTTACATTCAGGTCGCACCAAAATTGACTCGAAACATGGGAAGTTGATGAAACAGTTACAGTTCAGGACGAGCAAGATAGATACATAAATTCAACTTCTTGTTTAATGATGTTTTCAATTCGTTATCTCCCAATATCAATGTGTATCAATGTGCGTGTATGTCGCAGTGCAGTAACGTATTTTTTATTTACATGCAATTTGTAAAATTAAAAATATGTGTAGAGAAAAAATTGTGTATGAAAAAATGTGCAGATTTACAGAATTGAAAACATGTGAGCAAAAGAAAGAAAGATTCATATCTACTTTTAAAATAATTTTTTTAACTCCGCCGCCACTCAATTTTTTAAAAATAAAACCGCAGTAATTTCTAATAAATTAAATAACCTTTAAAATAAATTTTTTTAACTTCACCACCATTCAATTTTTAAAAGTAAAACCGCAGTAATTTGTAATAAATTAAGTAACCTTTAAAATAATTTTTTTAACTCCACCACCAATCAATTTTTTAAAAATAAAACCGCAGTAATTTGTAAATAGTTCGTGCCTTTAATTAAGATGAAAGTCAACATTTTAAATCTTATTTGGTTTGTTGTCTAAACAGTTTTTCTAATACTTCCTGAAGCTCTATATCGCTTTTTGCTCAAAATGTCAAAAATCTCTAAAATAAAAATTCACTTAAAATACTTTCAGATTTTTAAAATGATCGTTTAATGATAATAGAAATAATAGTAAAAGGCTTCTTGAATTTAAACGACTGCAACTCCTTTAAATGTTATCTTACCTCCAATTAAAAATATTTTACATATATACAAATCTTTTTGATCTCTTAACAAAACAAATCGAAATAACATTGATTAATAATATATATTCTTTTCCCGTGTAATGGCAAGGAGGTGAATACTTACGGCAAATTAAAAGGATACGAAAAGAACATTCGTACATTCCAATACGATTTTTCAAACTCCTTTCGGCTTCAGTTATTTTTGCTTGAAAGTATTCTCAGACCCTCGATCACCGAACAAACATATATTTCTTTTATAAATGATTATGGGTTTCAGAGAAAAAAATAGCCTGAAGTAAATTTTTCTTCTTCTGTACGAGTCTGGAAAGTATTGGTCATCAGCAACTTTTTTTCCGATGAAAATGAAAGGCACGATCATTTTGTCATCGCCTGATCGATTTGAATCGACTTCGAAATCTCCCAGAAGTTTTTTCTTTTTTGAAGTATTTCTTTTTCCCTTCGCTTCATTTTTTTTTTTTTTTTTTTTTTTTTTTGTTATAGATGCTCGGTTTTCGATGGGATAAGGTGTGATTTGTAACCTTAAGTATGAAATCAGGAAGACTTTTTTCTAAGTTTATCTTTTTGGATTTATTTCATCTGCTTTTTGAAGAAATCTTTGTGGATCGAATGGGAGTTGCAAGTACAGAAAACACTTGTTTTCGAAGATAATAGTATGGTTTTTTGATTGAAAATTTCTTTTTATTTTAAAATATTGATTGGTGAAATCAAATCTGTGAACGTGTAATAGTTTATAGTTTCTATCAAAGGATCTTTAAAAGGAAAGAAATTTGACAAGTATTTGGATATCCAACTCAAAAATTCATTTGGATTCGCAAAAATTCGCGGTTGCCTGGTGGTAAGGTCCGGCTTCAAACAAGAGAGTTTCAGATTCGAGACCTTTTCCCATAGAGAATAGTTATGTAAGAAGGCCTAATGCACGTTAAATCCGTCGGGATCAATCGCCGTCCACTTGGTATGGTGCGTAAGTTTGGAGAGAGGAATGCCAGCTCAGGAGCCATCCTCGTCATCTGACCTTGGTTCAAAATAACGAAGTCCATCCCGAAAGAATCCTAGTATTTCTTAAAAACTAGGGCAGAATAACTAAATTGTTATAAGTTGTTTTTAATTTTATTGTTTTTCTAAATTATTTTGATTTGTTTGCATTTTGACTTGATGTTTTGTTAACAATTTACTTTCTTTACTTTTATCAACAGTTCACTCATGTGAAAAAGTTTTACAAAATTATATTTCAAGTGAATAAAACTGAACAAAATGTCATAGCTCATTTACTACAATTATAATTTGTTCACTCATATCTTCTGCAGTTTCTTTTCTTTCTAAACGTATCGTTAGAAATTCTCGAACAAAAAAACGTTTAATATAAATATTATTTGTAAATTCAAAATAAATATTCTTTTCTTTTACAATAATATTGTAGCAGAATAGAATACCATCGTAAATAAACTATCTATTTTTTTAAAAAAAAATTTAAAATTTTGAACAATCATTGCATTGTTTATTGTCATTATTGTCACTAGTCGAAATTGTTCTTTTATCCCTGTAGCAAAAATATCTATGTAGAAATATATATTTGCATGAAAATAAAATTTTTGTTACCAAGAATATTTTATAATTAAAAGCAGAAGTGACTTAAAACTGCACACAGAAATTTTGAGAGCACCCACATGAATCTGATTTACACAAGGAATATGTTCGAATTAATTTTTTTACAGAAAGTACAAGAACCTCAAAGATAGAACAAGAACACAACACTGTGTAAATCTATTTGGAAACAGTACAATAAGCAGCCACAATGAAAAACGATTTCAGAAAAACTAGAAGTGTTTAAAATTTATAATAAAGATCATTATCATCACTGTTAAGCCATCAAAAATGCAAACACCTTAATAAACAGATACAGAAAAGAGTTTCTGAGAGTGATTCAAAATTAGTAATAATAATCATCATGACCACTATTAATACAACTTGAAAAAATTTCAAAAATTTTTTTAAATATTCAGCAATCAAAAAGGTGTCGGTGTCAAAATTTCATTACTGTTAACACTTGAAATTCTGAGTATCTTTATGACCTTCCGTCTGCCAATTTGAATATTGTTAAAATTCACATAGCACTTTACATTGCTGTTTGTTTTGTGTTCTTTCTTCGTCTTCCTTCTTCTTATCTCTGTAGAAGGCGTTTGTGATCAAATATTTGTGAACAAGGTTCATATATACTTTATATTCCCTCAAAGTTTTATACGGAACTTCAAAACACTTTTTATATATGCAATTGTCATTTTTCTTACAAATCTATAATGCAACTATCCTGTTCGATCGTCTTCTACTTGGCATACACTAAGAATTTCTATAAATCTCTCTTTCTTGTGTGCGTGTTTGAATACGTTATGAGAAGTAATAAATTAAATAACTTGAGAATGTTCAGACTTCCCTACACAAAGTCCATTTTAAATTGAAATGTACTCTAAATTAGATATACCTCTATCTTCTCTTACCAAATGGTAACCTAAAAAAACAATAATTATAATGAAAATCTGATTTTGATTACTTTTAAAGCATTTTTTAGGATTTTAGTATTTCCTCAAACAATCAGTTTCCTTGGTCTATACATAATACAAAATGAAGTCTCCTGAAAGCGTCTGTATGTTTGAAAGAAAAAAATTCTAGAAATAATTAAGTGGTATTGGAGATTTTTGTACCATTTTATAGGGTATTTATTGGGGACGATTTTAGTATTTGAAGTCATATCACAATAAAAAAAAGGAGTTTTAAAATTATTTTTAATTATTTTCCTGCTACGATTCAGGCATGCGTTAAATAGCAGTATCTATGCTTTGCACTTATCCTCGCATGTGCGAAAACCTTAAACTCCGCATGCGCAAATAGCAAGAGCTGTGGTATACATATGTGATATATTTCTTTGTTTACGTCTGCTTTTAAACAGTGGTTAAAAACTCATTATGCCCTCCCAAAAAAGGAAATCCAACCTCAGCCAGAGTACATTAAATGCCGAAACGCTTCGTTTGTTGTACGATCATGAAAACATAGAGAAAAGAAACGTTCGGTTAGCGAATATTAGAAAAAGAATGCCCACCCACACTTAAGGCAAGAGGGTCTTCTAACGAGCGAAGTAACCGTCTCTCGGTAAATAACCCTGCAGTTGAATTACAGAGAAAGAATGAATCAGACTTAAGTTTAAAGCAAATTTTTCCTCTTGGATGTTATGCCACGGGAAACGATGTGTGGGTATTGCCAATATAAAATAAAATAATAAAATCTGGCTTCATGTAAACCCGATTTAGGTTTCAGTGTCTTACATTATATTTTCTATTGATTAAACAATTGAAATAAGCAATATGCTCAAATAAAACCCTAGAATCTGGAAATAAAGCACTCAGGTACATTTTAGTTTTAAAAAACAATATATTTTTATTATGATAATATTTAAGTTTCTATGCATTAAATACACTGGTGTGCAAAACCTAAGCAACATATGCTTTTTTGCCATAACTCCACTAGAAATCATCTGAGAGGCATGAAATTCAGAAATGAGAGACATCATTTTGTAGTTAAACGATGACGAAAGCATACTTGCGCAAAAATGAATACAATGCATATAGTATGGAATCAAACAAAAAAAGGCTTTATTGGACACATTGTATGTCCAAGAGGAAGAACAACCCAATAGCACCTCGGAACAGACGAACATGAATAAGGATCACCTACTTACAATAGCGATCTCCGGTTACAGAACCTCTATCGAAAACATGGAGCTTAGTCCGCCTGTTCAGCATAATGCCATCCCGACGACAACTCCAGGACCACAGCAGCGGTCTCTTTCCCTGGTGCTACTGGGCTGAAATCATGCCTCGATTTCTCTCTAAATCAACTGGCGTTGAGAATCAATTGTGGCACTGAAACGACTTTCATCTGTAAAGGCGACAAGACTCCATTGATGAGATGTTCAGTTTTTGTGCTCCTTACACCACTTTAAACGGTGTCACCGATGGCTAACTTTCAAAGAGATGCAGCGTTCAGAATGGTGAGCGAATATGCTCCTTTTTTTACGCCGTCTAACCACAGTAAACCACGACATTCATCGCCTGTTGCTGTAAACAGCTGTTGAGCAGTGGTGCTTACTGATTGCAATAGGGCTCTTTTCGTCTGCAGGACGATATATCGGTCATCCACTGCAGTTGTTTTCCTAGGGCGGCCACCACCAACCTTTCTAATCACTGTACTTATGGTTTCGAAGGCTTTCCAAGCGCGCGAAAGGTCACTTTTGTTGATTCCGAACTCTTCAGCTAAACTGGTCAAACTGCGCCCTGCTCCAGCTTTCCGATCATTTTTCCACGTATGAAGTCATCCAGGTGATTTCTTTTAGCCATATTTCACAAAACAACTCACTTGCACTTGCAGCGAATGTCTTTAATTGCACCTGCGTTCTTCCTTTCCTTGTAGTCTTGAGCTGCACGCGCTGACTAAGCGCGTTTTGCGTACACTCACGTCGCCTATGATGTTTTGTTCCTGATATTTGCCTACATATCACCTTTCTACTGAATTGCGTGTTCAGTCTACTGATCGCAATATCCCCTTTTCTGCAATTTCATGGCTATCTGCAAAAAATTTACATTGTTGCTTAAGTTTTGCACACCAGTGTATAAATGCACATCTTAAATTCTACAACGCAAAAGGACGTTTCCTTTGCGTTTTTTATGATAATAATAATGCATCAAAATGCTACTTTATACTGAAAATGAGAATAATTCCCTATTGCCTTCTGTGTGTGCATTAATTTTAATTTTTACATTGCACCATTTGTAATACAAAATTTTCTTTTCTCCAGGCTATTTCCAAGCGTATTTGAACGGAACCAAATAATAAATAATAGCCCTATTAAATATATATTTGATGCCATTTCTCGTAGATTATAGCATTTAAACATATCAATTTTTCAGCTGTAAATTAGTGTATATTATGTTTAAGCTATCCTTCCCAATTTTTCACACCATATCTTAGGGATCACTTTTGACATCGAAGGACTTAAGAAGCATCAGCTCCAAATGGCGAATTTCGGTTAAATCTTCTTCGCAATCAACGTCTTATGATACCGCAACCGAAACTTCTAACAACTCAACCCAATATCATTTCCTTTATATCGGTGAAGGGTTTTCGAGCTATGGTACATTCTTGGGTGCTATAATTTGTTACACAAAAGAATGAATGTAAAATAATCTCACTTTTAACATTTTAAACATCATAAACATTTAGATACCTTTCAACACATCGTAATGCTAACTATATTTTCAGCTATAGTATCGATTAACAATAAGTATAGGATTAGTTTGCAATCTGAACCTGATTTAGATTAAAACTAATTATAGATAAAACCCGAATATCTAATAATTAAATTTATTCGCCACCTTTATACTCATCTATAATAAATATTAACAGTAGCGATTATAAATTATTTCAAAGTATTTATTATAATAGTTATATATTTAAATATTATTATTTAAACTTATATAATTGAAATTATATTATTTAATTATGTAAGTGAGCCGGGATAGCCTGGCTGGTAGGGCGTTGGATTCACGCCCTTTGAGTTGTGAGTACGAACTCCGCCGGAAAAAGACTCCCCGAGTGTGTGGTGGCTGATTAGCGTACAAATCTGTCGTGGTCACAAAATCCTCCATTTCTAGAGCACCACTGGGGGTACTGGATCAGGGGTGATCGTTTTCTGATTCAGGTCTAAATTACGATCGGTGGATGAGTGAATGAAATGCATGAATGAAGTCCACCCCGTAAAAGGGGTTGTGACGTGTCTGTAGCTAAATCGTTCTCTAAGCCCTAGATGGCGCTACTGAAAAATGAAGAGACGTACCCTGTGCTTAAACCACAAAGGCCTTTTTAAAGTCAATGGGCTTATATAGACAAGAGCTATTAGAAACAACAACTTATATAATTAAATGATGCAAATTTTAAAAAAAAAGTATTGTTTGATTATAAAGATTTTAATTTGAATGAATTTTTAAATATTTAATGTGTAATTATACATTTTTTTTTTTTCATTTATGTAGTAAAAAAATTTGAAAAGATGGAGAATTCTTATTATAAAGTGACAACGGAAAAATACGTAATAGAATAAAAATATCTCCAGTCATTAAAAGGAAATGCAAATTATGTCCTCCGGGAAATGTAAATTAATTTCATGTATTAAGAAACGGCATCAAAATAATGGATCATCAGTTGACGTATACCGGCATATCAGGGATAAGTTAATAATTATTTTCTGTATCTTTAGCATCACAGCTTACATATTTCTTTTTAATTTTACGAAAAATAATTATGATTAATTAATAACCCTTGAAAAAAAATAGTGAAGTTTTTTTCCACATTTAATAAGTGTTGCTCAGTTTCTAACACACATATATATATATATTTTTAATAAAGTACATAAGGGTTTTTTTTTCCTTGAAAAAAAAATACTCTTCGGCAGCTATTTCAACTCTTTATTTTCTTCTAATTTACGATAACAAAAAAAAAATGTAATTAATTACGTTAATTAAATCCTATTGGTACAAGATCTTAAGCTATGTAAACATGAATGAAGAACAGCAGGTGATTGAAAATATGAAAAAAGTCAAGAACTCTCACAAGATGTCAGCAGCAAAATTTTATTTTGGAAACTATTTATATTCAGGTGGGATAAAAAAGAATACAGGCTTAGTGAAAGATGAATAAAAAGACTTTTTGTAATTATTATTTATGAAAAATTATAATAATTTTTATATTTTATATTTAATATATTGAGCTCAATATTTTAACAAATTAAATATATTTTTTATAAATTTTACTCGAGGATTAAAAGAAATAGATAAGATTGATAAATATCCTCAATACTTTTATACAGGATATTCCAAAAGGTAATTTGAAAACTTAAAGAAATAGGATCTTGCTTAAACAAAATCGTTAACCCTTTCGCGATGAGCGTGTTATATATACATCACCAGTGGACATAATATTTATAAATATTTTTATAGAATCTTGAATTTTGTAGGGAAAAAAAGGGATGAATGAAATTTATTTTAAGACATGGAATGAATGATATTCTAATTTGTAGGTTCAGTTAAAAATAAATACCTTGTTAAACTATTCAAAATTTCTTTATGTGAACATGCTTTTAATATCAAATGTATATCTGAAATGTCTTCTAATTTTTGGGTGATCATCATACATACGTATACATATGCCGGCTTCCTGGCATAGGGGTAGCGCGTCTTCCCCGTGATCTGGGTTCGAGTCCAGGTTTGGGCATGGTTGCTCTTTCATTGTTCTATTTGTGAGATGTCTGAATGTGCCCTCCTTTAAAAAGGGGTTGTGCAAGCGAATGAGGGATACGTGAGTAGCAAAGTCGTACTCTTAGCCCTAGTTGGGGCTACTATAAAAACAAGAGAAGCTCCCCCGCCGACTTAAACCGCTGTCTTCGTAACAGCGGGCTTGTCCGTGGCAAGTGCCGTAAGAAACAACAACAAAACGTATGCATACATGCACTTAGCACTACACCACATCTCCGATTCTAGAGTTCATGCGGCCGCTTTCCGATTGTTATAGATGTAGATGAACATTATTAAAAAAAATTGTTGCAATCAGTTGCAAAAAAGCATGCAGATGACAACAAAAGTGAAAGAATAAACAATTATTAAAAAAAATGAAGTACTAGAAGAGGATTAAAGATATAATATGATTAAAATGCGGAGGGTGAGGTATTAAAACATTGCATGGAAAAATTAATAGGGTTAGTCTAATTGGAATAACTCTCCATAATCCATTCAAATTTAAAAACACTTTCACTTATCAATTGCGCTGGTTCCAATGCCTATCGGGATGTAATAACGGTAACTTTAATTGGCTTAAGATGCTGTCCTAGCAGTTCTTTACTTTTGTCACGACTCGGACACATTGAAATAGGATCAAAACCCAAATTCAAATTTCCACGTAATCAATTAAGTTATCAATAAATGATATTGCGGCTATTTTTAAACGACTACAAATTTTTTCATGATTCTACAGTACAAAAACCATTTACCTAAAATTATATATAACCTTTTTTTCAAAGATATTACTTAACAAAAAAAATTGTTATTTCTATTTTCTAAAAAGCAATTTTTAAATTATAAAAAAACAATAAAAAAATTAATTAATTGACAACATATTGTGGGTCAAATTTGTAAAATAAGTGGGAAAATACATTCAAAATAATAAATATCCAAAGCAATTTTTAAAAAACGTTTGGCAAATAACAGAATCAATGCTAAATGTAAATATATTACTGCTGATATCTTCTAACATAGAGCTTTCTGGATTTGAAACAGAACTGAGTTTTTGTACTGAAATCAATAATTTTTGCAACTTTTTTAAATTTTATTTTGCAAATTTATTATGTAGGGCGATTTTAATCAAAACCATTAACCTCCAGTAGGTGAAAAAAATCTTTAAAAATATATAGATAATAATTTATTTCTGTATGTCAAAAATTGTCGTTTGACATATAACATCTGTTTAATTTGATTTATATCGATCTCATGATTTCTAATCTTTGTTCAAATATAAAATTATATAAGAAAGATTAACTTCTTCCAGGGTTCATAGAAAATTTTATAAAGCTTTATTTAAAGGAAATTACACCAAGTAAAATTTTGCTTTCACATATAGCAGAAGGAAGCAGAAAAATGAAATAAAAATTCATTTTTAAATAAATCATTTCTGCTTTTTAATGAAAAGAAATTCGTTCATGGTAATTATACTTAATAAATAAAACTTAATTAGAATTAATTTAACAATACCATGACGCATACTCTGTATATTTATTTTCAAGAAACTGTAACTGCTAATATGATTTTTTTTTTCTCATTTCAAAAACATTCTTGATTATTAAGAACCCATAAACTCTTAATACGCATTTTACATTTGTAAAATTACCTCCTATTTTTAAATTACATAACTTAAACTCAAAGGATTGCTAGATTGATGATGATGATTATATCATTTGTGTTGTTAAGAAGAAAATAAATTAAGAATTGTAATGAGTTTTGTAATAAGTATACATAATAAATCGTGGCTGGAATTTTAATGCATTTTTGCATGTTCTGAGTGGAAACATTGTCGTAAATTTCTCACCTCATATGTCATAAATGGAATTTACTTTGTCGTATGGTTATTTTAAAATTAGAAAATTATGTTATAGCATTTTTTTTAAAATATTCATCATTCCTAATAAGCAGTTTCCAAAGTAATAAAAATTTCTGCTGATATAAATGGGAGTTACTTAAATGGAATATAAATGGGAATGGAGCGACATAAATGGAGTAATAAATGGGAGTTACTTTTTACATGGCATTTTAAATGTAGTATACGTACCATAATTTGTATAACTTATATATTTATTTCTGTTGCAAAAGTAACTCAAAAAAAAATAACACGAATTTAAAAAATGTAAAGCTTTTGTCATTTTTATGGATTTAAACAAGGGTAACCATTAAACAGTCCATCTTTTTTTTTATATCTTACTTAAAATTATAGATTTCGATTACTCATTGTTTCTTCCATAATTTGTTGTTGAAAGAAAATTACATATTGTGTGAGCAATGACCATTTCAATCGTGTGCAAATGCTTTACCTTTTTAACAATTTAATTTAACAAGTTCTTTATTTATATTAAGTATAATCACGCGATTATGATACAATCGCGCGCGTAAGAGACTTATCTTCAAATATAGAGCGCTTTTGTTTTTCTCTAAAGGAATTCATAGTTAAGTTTTATGCTTGGCTAATTTGTGATAAAAAGTTTTCCAGTTCTTTGAGGATTTTTTTTTTGTTGTAATAATTTTATATTTTCGTGAAATATTTTTGTTCATTGTTAAAAATAAGTCTCGAATTTTCCCTTGAGGCTTGGAAGGCTTGAAAGAATTGCATAAGTGTTTCTTAACTATCTAAGAATATAGCTTAAGAGAGCTTTGTTTCTGAACGTAAAAATAAACCGTTATGTATTTTCACGAACTATTTCTGTCAAGTGACAAAAGATTTTGTTCAAAATAAAAATTTTCTAGGTGTATGTATGACACTCAATTTTCTATTACTCGAATCAGATGAACTCGAAACGAAGCAAACCATTATCAAAGGAATTTTTTTTAATCTGTAATTTTTTAACCATAAGTAATTAAATTTAAATCAGTGCTATTCTGTAACTAATCATTTGACTTACAGACTACGAATCAAAAGCATATTTTTATATTTGTTTTATTTATTTAAAAAAAATTATTGCAGTTTAAGAAAAATAATAAAATATTTAATAGAAAATAATAAAAAAGAGATAAAAATTAGTGTTTACTTTCTTGGAAAATATTTATATACTATTCCGCATGACACAAATTGTCAGAAATTGTTAATACTGCAGTATAGGAATGCTGTACGTGTAGTCGAGTCTCTTCGGTTATTTTCAATATTCAAATATCTTCAATAAGGAATAGGTGGAGAAACGTACGGTTGATAAGACTGATGAATTACACAACGGTGATACATCGGTAGATTTCATTAATATTTACTTTAAATAAAAATTATAATTTATCTGGTAAAAAATAAGCATTGCAACAAAGAAATCAAAGACAATGTATATAGGATACGACAAAGGTACAGAAAAAGAAAAGAATAATAAAGAAATAATAAAATTGAAGGAAAAATGGTAGAAAAGGGAGAAAAGAAGGTAGAAGTTTTAAAAGAAGAAAAGAAATAAAATTATAAGATGAATAGAAAAAATGAAAAAGAAGAAAAAAAAAGAAGAGAAAGAGAATTCACTATTTTTAAAAATTTAAGCGGCTCAGATCTGAAAGTGGCTTAGACATCAGTAGAGTTTGCAAAACAATGGACAAATCTTTGAGCAACTCAATAAGATGCAGATTTCGCTTGCTATAAATTGAATAGCACCAATACATTCAATGAACTTGTAAGATCGTGGTGAAAGATAAAGTCCTAATTTTTTTTTTAGCTCCAGATATTGGATAATTATTAGAGAGGATTGAAAGAAAGTTACTTTGACCAAATATTCTGCTCTTTAGATTATTGGTAAGAGGCCATTTGAGTGCATAATGCTGAATATCAAATTCGTCGTCTCCACAACGGCAAACGCAATTACGAAAATCAGACCTTTTCAGGTATTTATCAGGTAAAGACACTCAAAATGATAGATTATAATATTGACATAAACTTTAGCACTTTATCATTAGAAATTTGACTATTAGATAACAATAATAGCGTGTCTCAAAAATTAACAAAAATGCAGCAGTGATTATACCTTCGGATAATTCATTTTGTTAATAATGAAGATATTTTGAGTGATCAAGTGTAAGAGCAACAGGAACGTCCATAATTCTCAAAACTGGCAGATCTTGGTAATCCACTTGACAAATGTTTAATTATCTGATGTTAAATTAACCATCAAAACGAATGTAGTTTATAAATAACGTGAAACATCAAAAGCTGTTATTTGGAATGAATGTTTTGACAAAAATAAATTTCGCCTGAACATCTTTGAATCTATTCTAGCCTTAAGTTGCAAAATAAAATATTTTTTAAAAAAAATTTTAATTTATAGAGTAACTTTGAGTTATTTTCTCAGATAATCTAGATTTAAAAGAATATGAAAATATTATTAAACAGTGTTTTTAAGAACGCATGCATTTTAATTTCGTTTGCAAATTACATATTCATTGTTTATATCTTTATTTATATTCATTCACTCGAAAAGCTGTAGTATATTTATATTTTATTTTATAGAGCAAAATCATTTAATCCGCCAGTCTAAATGTCAATATTTAAATTTTAGTTCAAAACAACATGTTTAAAACGAGAGTTGTATTTGTTGTTTCAACACGCTTCTTTTAAATATTTGGAATGTTGAAATGTTTGGATTACGTTTTCATCTAAGATTCATTTCAAACATTTATAAACAATAAAGAAATTTCAGTGCCTATATTCTTGCCAAAACGAAAGTTTGGGAAATATTTGCCAGGTTTAAATTAGACATCGGCAATAAATTTTACATTTTCCTTTCATAAAGAAATATTATTGATCGATCAAAATAAGCTAAGCTTTAAATCTGCAACAATATTTTAAGTTAAACTTTGTAATAAGTCAAATAGCTTCGAAATTTTAAGTCTTCAGATTATTCTTTTCAGTTGAAATTTCTTTTCATGGAACAATAGACTTAAATATGCCATTATTTAGATACTTGCATTTACCGATACAGTTTGTAATAAGACTACAGTTGATCATAATAGTCCGATTTCTAATATATAAATTATAAATATTTTTCCCTTAGATAGCTAACTAGCTTATTTTACTTGAAAGTTACTTTAATAAAAAGTTCATTTTAAGTATAGCAAGTTTTGAATTACCTTTACGCGCAAGATATTTCTAAAAATATCTTCAGTTTCACAATGTTCACAGCTTTTTTTTTCTTGAAAGTATGGTAAGATCCTCCCAGAATTTTTATTGTCAAACAAATTTGATTTAGCGCTGTTGTTTCAATTAATTCGTAATTGATTCTTTTAATCGCCAGAAATTACCTTTATCTATTTATTTTTTGTTATTTTCCAATGAACCAATTTTCTGATTATTTTATACTCTGTGAAATATTATAAAATTCAAAAAAAATTACAAAAACATTTTATGAATAATCGATTATAAATTAGAATCAATGCGCAAAAACATAAATTTAAACCTTTTAAGACAACTGAAAAATTTATTACTTGCTTATTAAAATAGTGCAATACTTAAGCTGGAATAAAAGTCAGCAAATGATCATTTATGAATTTTAAAAGTATCTTTCCTGACGAATATGTTCTGATGTTCAAAATCAAAGCATCTCAATACTTTGGTGAATTTTTGAAAACAAATTACATATTTATGAAAAATAAGACATAATTGCATGCATATTTAACTAAAGCATAACATTCGGTTTACATCATTAAGAATACTGTAATCATTATTACGAATTCTGTAATCATCAAAACGAATTCTGTTTACATCATTACGAATTTTGTAATCAGCATTGCAAATTACTGTTAAGAATTCTATTTACATCATTAGCATGATATTGTAAGGCTTTTAAATTCTTTCAGACAAGTTTTAAAAACTGCAATTAGCTAAATTCTTACAATATATAATGCGAAGAAAAAGATTCGTTTAATATTTTGGACTTAAAAACTTAAAGTCAAATACATATAATCATAAATATTTAAAGTATGAAATATTCATATCTCTTAAAATACTTACAGAATCATATCAGATTGTAATGACCATATGTCACAAAACAGGGTTATTTTATTTAAAATTTAGATTCAAGAAAACATGAAACAGACAATTAAACTTCAGAATTCTTGCGGTTTCCAAAATAATTTTTTGCTTATTCTTCAACATACAAATCTAAGAAAAATAACAAAATTAATTGCTAACTGAAAGAACGTAAGTAGGAGTATTTTGGAGACTCAAAATAAATGTTAGAAATTGGATGATTTTTATACTCTATCTGAATGAGAAAGAAAGTAAAGCTCTTTCTCCAGTATTCTTTGTTAGTACAATGAAAGAAATCAAATATTAATTTCTCATACATTCATGAAATAACAGATGTTATAGAAAAACTTATTTCCCATAAAGTTGAACACAATGAGATTCTTTTTCTACTAGGAAAATCAAACACGAAGAATTGTGCTTAAGAAACCAAAAGTAAAGAAAAAAAGATACAAGTAAATCCACTTTGATGTCCTCCCTTTTAAAAAATTTAAATTTAGAGAATAACTAATTGCATTCTAAACCTTCTCCCGAAAATATTTTATAAAGTGAAATATGCGCATAAACTTTAAAATTGTTTTGAAAGAATTATAAGTAGTGTTTCCCTAAAACTTTCTTCTTTGATCATTAAAAAAAAGCAGGGAAATCATAGAGAATACATTTTTGCTCGTGGTATTATACAGAAGATATATTCTTTAAACAATATTCTTTAGCATAAATAAAAAAGTATTCTTTTAGCATCTCTAAACAACAGATGGCTTCCATTCTTTATTTCAGTATCATTTTGATGCCTTCTAATTTTTATTTTATCATATTTTTGATGTTGACTATATTCTGGAAACCTTAACTTGATACTTCCATGAACTCTTTTGCTTATAACATAAATTTTTATAAAATAACTAAAAACATAAAATATTTCTAACGCCTCTTAACAGATTTCTTCTTTTCATTTCTGGATTTTTATGAAATTCAGATATTTATGAAGAAGAAAATCGTTTGTCAAAGCTTTACATTTAAAAAATTTCGGTTTTAATGCTTTACTGCCTTTGACATAATGAAGATTCCTGAAATAAAAAAAAAATTATACCACCATGTTGATAATCCAAATGAAGAGAAAAATTCTATGAGCATGTGTAAATTATGTGGATTTAATTCAAAAGATTATCAATGTTATACGTTCAGATAATTGTCTGAATTTTTACGAAATTCAGATATTTTAGAAGAGGAAAATCGTTTGGTAAATCTTTACATTTGAAATTTTCGATTTTGTATTATATTGTCTCTGACATAATAAATATTTCTGATATAAAAAAAAAACTATCCCGAGATTGAGAGTTCAAACAAAAAAGAAAATTCCAAGGATATACATAAATCATGTGGTTTTAATTCAAAAGAATTTATTATTGTTATAATTTCAGATAATTGTCAGAACTTTTATGGAATTCAGATATTTCTGAACAAGAAAGTCGTTTGGCAAAGCTTTACATTTACAAAATTTCGGTTTTAATTTTTTATTGCCTCTGACATAATGAAGATTTCTGATATAAAAAAAAAATTTCTATCCATCTTAGAGAATTAAAATAGAAAATAAAATTTCACTGATAAGCGTAAATCATGTGGATTTAATTCAAAAAATTATCACTGTTATATGTTCAGATAATTCTCGGAACTTTTATGAAACTCAGATATTTTCGAAGAAAATCGTTTAGCAACGTTTTACATTTGAAAATTTTCGATTTTATGCTATACAGTCTCTGGAATCAAGATTCCTGATATAAAAAAATATATACCACCATGTTTAGAATTCAAATAAAGAGGAAAAATTCCATGGGTATGCTTAAATTATGTGAACTTAATTTTAAAAATTATCATTGTCATACGTTCAGATAATTCTCTGAATTTTTATAAGGAGAAAATCGTTTGGCAAAGCTTTGCCTTTGAAAATTTTTGATTTTATTTTATACAACCTCGGACATAATAAAGATTCCAAATATAAAACATTTATACTACCATGTTGAGAATTCAGATGAAGAGCAAAATTCTATGGGTATGAGTTAATTATATGGAATTAATTCAAAAATTTATCATTGCTATTCGTTCAAATAATTTAAACATTCGAAGTCGCATTAATTCAGCTGTGGTAATAAAATTTCATTTATATTCATAAAAGTTTGTATAGATAAAAAAATAATAAAAAACTACTTGAGCAACAGACCAGTACTCATTCATTTACTGAGGGGGAAAAAAAGAAAATCCAATGCAATGAAAACTCTCCGCACACGGTATAGAACTCTTCCTTAAATTGGAATGGAATTTATTTTTCTCTGCTATCTTGTCACTCAGAAAATTCGTCGCAGGAAAGAATGAAAAATTCGATTGAGTGGGAAATTCTCCTTCGCAGCTCTTTTCGAATTCATCATCAGATTCGTACAACGGGCAGGGAAATTCCTCAGAAAAAAGTTAGATCATTCTTCTCGCCAAGAAATAAGAAGTTTTTTATGACCTTCGTGAAAAGTTTCGAGGTCTTAAAGGTAAAATCCGTTGCGCATCATTCGAGTTATTTCACTTTTTTTTTCTTTTTTGTGTGTGTTATTTTGAGCGCCCTTTCGCAAATCCGTGACAGTCAACAGTTTGTGAAAAGATGTTTGTCAACAGAAATCTGTTTTGTTGATGTCTTAGGATGAGAAAGTAAAGATGTGGACTGAACACATTTCCATGCATTGCTTTCGCTTGCAAATGAAATTCTTCACAGTCGTTGGGAAGAGTTGTGCTGTTAGAGAAAGATGTCAGAGTGTAAGGAGAAAAATTTGAAATAAAAGTGTATGTTTCCAGCTATTAAAACATCCTACATTTTGTTTTAACATTTCTTTTTACCTTTGAGAGAAACTAATTCTCAATTATAAATAATAAAAATATGTTAATAAATAAACCGGACATAGATTTATATTTTATTCAACAGTTGTTATCATTCGAGAACATGATGTTGTTTTGATTAGGAGGTTTTCAAGCCCGAAATTGCGTAAGTAATGAATAAAGCATAAATAGCAATTTTCATCATCATCTTTCAATAGCATAGATTTTTTTACCTGCTTTTAGTAGTATTGCATTATTATTATGTATGCTTCTTTGAAAGCAGACGCGTTTTTAAAAGGTTGAAGTAGAACTATGACATCATAGCTGTTATTTCATCTCCAAATCCAAAGCTCCAAAACTTTGTATGTCAATTAGAAAAATTGAAAATGAAAGTTTAAAAAATTATATATATGTATATATATATATATATATATATATATATATATAGAGAGAGAGAGAGAGAGAGAGAGAGAGAGAGAGAGACCGATAGATAAGTCTCGTGATTGTTTCAAGCCGGTTTAAACTGGTTAATGTCTTAAATTATGACAAATAATGACTTAAAAAATAATAATGCTCTCACATGATAATTTGAAGTTTGAGATCGTATATTTCATTTTAATATTTCTCCAGTTTTTATTATATATTATTTTTATCTTTAATTTTGGTCATATTATTTTAAGAAACTTTCATTTAGTGCAATTATCTGAATTAATCGGAATTATGTTACAAATATTTTCTTATATAGTTATTAAATATCTTCTGCCAAGGAACAAAAATTTTATCCTATTGCATAAAAGTGTCAATGAAATTTCGTTCAAAATGTTAAATTAGAATCATACAACTAAATTTTACATTAAATAATCTGTTCTCTTTTAATTCGAAATTTCTAGATAAGAGAACTCTTTGTGAAGTTAAAATGAAACTCTTCTTTTTGTAAACAGCTTTAATGAATTTCCAAGGAAAAAATAATGATGATATGTTTTCTTCTAATAAATTATCACTTTTTTTATATCTGATATCTTTTATGGGAAATTTCAAATTCCTTCTACATTTTAGAAGCTAGCAAGTTAATTTAAATAAGGGAGTTTTATTCGTTCGTACAGATCGCATAATATTTTTGAAATCTTATAGATGAAAACTTTTCCTAATATACTGTTAAGTTTGAATTCCAAATAATCCATGACACTGTTTAGAGAGATTTTTAATGCCAAAACTTTTCACGTTTTAATTTCTCCTCTATTACTTAGTTTTCATCTCAAACTACTGGTCAAAACTCTTTTTCATTTTTAAGTATTAGCAAGAATTAATATGGCTATATAAGGCTTAAAAAGAATAAAGTAAACCTAAGCTCTTTGTAAAACAAATGCTTCGATTTGAAACTTCTTAAAAATAGAAAGCAATCAAATATTTAATATCAGGAGGATTATTTGTACTATAGACAATTTAAACAATTTTTATAAAGAGAAAACTTTTATCCCTCTGGGCAATTTTGCATTTCAGAAGAGATGATAAAACTTATAATTTCAACTGATGTTAAATACTGCAGAACACAAAACATTCATTTTCATCGAATAATGTTTTTTTTTTTGTAATAATAATATTTTTGTAAATATGTCATTTTCAATTATTCAGTATGCCAAGCTCATTTTTAAATATAATTTTATGTTAATAATTCACGTATATATATATATATATATATATATATATATATATATATATATATATATATATATATATATATATATATATATATATATATATATATATATATATATATATATATATATATATATATATATATATATATATATATATATATATATATATATATATATATATATATATATATATATATATATATACTATATTTAATCCATGAATTAATTACTATTGAATTATTATTTTTCTTTTATTTTCAGCATATTTTATTCAAGTCGTGTTATCTGTGGCTTCTCCTGCGTTTTTCTGTTTCACGTAAAGGGTATGAAAAAACCTAACACAAATACTTTTACATCGTACAATTTTTATATTCTTATGTAATATATATCTTAAAAAATTTTAAAACATTACAAAATATTAATTAATTACTTTTCCAATTTCAGATAACAAATTAGTTAGATTTTAACTTCAAATATAACCTATATGTATAAAAATTGCTGGAGATAATAATATAAAAAACGGCCATTGGATAAACATAATTTCTAGGATCATACTAGATTTTTATAAGATTGTATTTATTTCAAGCGATAAAAAATGCCAAAAAAGGAACTCTAAAATCCCCTTATCACATGTAGATATTTTAATATAAACTGCTACTAGAAAGAGAATTCTAGAAATTAGGAATTCATACAATGAGCAAATATTTTTTTAAAAAAAATGCTATATAAATATTGAAGAGTGCTACCGCGTATATCAATAAACATATATTTAGAAAATATTTTTGATTATGTTCATTTTTTGTGCAATTATTTTTGATTTGGTGTAGACTTTATGATCCATATTCATACCCATTCTCTTTCAGGAGCTTTGTTATTCAAATTTTCGGTAATGTGTACTCAAAGTTTCAAAAGCCAATACTTAAATTTTGGGCCTTCTGTATGACAGTATTGTTCAAAAGGAGGAAAATATGCCTGAATTCCAGGTGTTACGAAGTTAAAGGCAAAAGTCTGTATTTAAGAAATGAAAATATAAATTTTATTATTTGTATTAACACATTATTTTAACATATTTGATAGCTGATATGATAATAATTAATAAAATTAATTAATAAAAAATTAAACACTAAAAAAATTGTCTTTCGGATATGCTAAGAAATTAATTCAGTTATTATTTTATCATAGTTCTTTTCATGTCCATCCAATGTAATTTTTTATCGTTTGAATAATTATTCCCTTTCGATTTCAATACCATAAACCAAGGATATTTCTTATTATTTAAAATCTTGGTAATTACTTTTTCTTATTTAATAAGTATGATTTGACAGGCTTTCCACAAGAAATCTAATTTATGATTAACAAAATTTAATTTAAAAACTTTTCAAAATTAAAATTATTAAATATCTGTTTCAACCTAAATACTTAAATTACTATTATGTCTCAAATTCTCATTGGCTTTACTTTACTCAGAGTTTCCTGTTTAACCGTTAGAGTTAACTGTTACTGTATCATAGATAAATTTTGCTGTAAACAAGAAATTAAACTGCTTAATTCATAACCATTTCATGCGAATAATTTATTAGATTTATTCTAACTTCTTTTAAATACAATGCTCATATAATTTGATGTATATGCACGCTTTTTTTTCTCAAAAGTATAAACCAATAGATGAGAAGAAATTTTTGAAAAAAATTATGACATTTAAGATTATTTTCTGTCTTTAAATGATAACCTTCTCTTATTTATAATAAATACATATTTCAACAAAATCAATGTTCCATAACAGTCTCTTGAATAAATAAAAAAAATGATTAAAAATGTGGTGAAATAAACCTATTTGTAACAAAAACAACTTTTACAGTGTTAATTAAAGTTGTTACGATTTTTCTTTTACCCGGCTTTGAATTTGTTGTTATTTATTTTTTCAATTATCTATGTTTTTCATCTATACTAAAAATATTTCCTTGGTTATCTTTTATTTATTTTCATATTGATATTTTGTCTATTATTTTTTGCATTAAAAAATGCTTGTCGAAAAACATACTTATAAAGAAAGAAGATTATAAAAAGATAATAAAGAAAGAAGTCTTCAATTTTTTTAATTAATTAAAAAGTAATCTATATTTTAATGCTTTTCTTCAACAACTTTAGAATATACTATTGTTAAAAAAAAAACAATTTTTACTCTTTTTTAGATTAAAAAATTTTTAATTTTCGCGCAATTTTTTTAAATTTTAATGACTTTTGAAAATCAATTATGAATAGAGATAATAAATATACCTTTTATTGTTGTAATGAAATTTGAAGCAATTTATCCCTTTGTTAAATCCTTCATTTGCTCGTTTTTTTTCCCAATTTTTGCGTTATGTTTTAAATAATTTCATTCTTTGAGTATTAACTTCAAATTACATATCCGCTGTTGCTTTAATTAACATTGTCATGATTTAAAACTGAATTGCTTTCCTGGAATTATGTGGTAGAAAATGACTGGCGAAACAGACAAGTTAATCTTAAAATATTATTTTGCAAAAAGTGTCTGAACCAGAAAATTAAATCCCCTTTCTTTATTAAATGCTATTAACATGAATGAAAAACAAATTTGTTTACTTATTTTTATTGATCAATAATTTCCAATATATTTCATTCATTCAAACACAAGAGTCTAAAAATTCCAATATGTAAATAAATAGATGTTGTTGCTATTGCTTTCTTTTTTTCAAAAACAACTTCTCAAATTTACGTTTTCCTTAATAATATAAACCAATTTAATATTTTCTAAAAAAAACATTTTACATACACTCTTTGATTCTAATACATGTTATTTATCTAAAAAAATTCCATTAAATGCTATCTATCTATGTTATATGTCCAGCTCTGTGTGGACTTGCAGTCCTAAAACAATTCCTCATAATATTAGACTAATATAGAACGAGAAACGAAATTGCCACGTCAGAATTATCTTGTTTGCTGAAAAATATAAGAAAATTGTTATAGTTAATTATTCAGTGTGAAGGAAAAGTTTTGAAGATAATAGTAATTCATTTAAAATAAAGCCATTAACTAAATTGCTCTTCGCTTCTTATCAATATAATTCAAAATTTCTTTTAATGATCCATTTACTCTTAATGGTAGAAAGTTCCAAATATTAAAGAGAAATCTTGGCAATTAAGAGCACTGAATTTAAAGAGGCACTTTATGGCACCAGATAATTGTTCGCACCTATTTTTCTTTTTACGGAAGGCGTGTTTTCAAAACATTATCAAAATAAACTTTGTTAATTGAAAATCTCTGTAGGTTTTGCAGCATGTTTTGTTTTTCTCCCGGGTGTCGATTTTTACTGCAAAATGAATAAGAGGAAATAAATTACAAAGTCTAAGTAGTTTTCGCTCATTAAGTAAATCGGATATCAACACTTCACTTATTCTTCCTCTTACGAATCGATCTAATTCTGGATTTTGTTATTTCATCGAAACAGCGTTGAGCATCCCTATGTCCTTTATTATTGCATGCATGATAAGGAATTAAATTAAAATACAAAAGGATAATCCAGTATTACCTGATTCCCTTACAGAATGGATAATTGGATCAATTCACGTTCATATGATAGAAATACGATTGTCCTGGAAGAATTCGAAACCCATTATGCATTTTTCTTTTCCTTTGCCCAAAACTTAAAGCTAAAGATACTTATGAATAAGGCTCTATCTTTAAGTTCGCCTAAGATAACAAGCTAATGAGCTTCTTTCATAATTCAAAAATTTATTATGGTCAATTACTCGTTATTAATATATGATTAATATTTAAATACGAAAAAAGCGGTGTTGCTCAATTGGTTTATATGTAATGAGAATTCTTTTGATTTTGGATATAACTTTTCTAGTCTTTTTGATATATAAAATTTTTTACTTATTTTTCTTCTTCCATTTTGCATTATGTAGTGGTATCATATTGAATATAATACATTTTATCGACTGTAACATTTATTTTAAGACTTTGGAAGCATTTTCAGTGACTAAAATGATATCTATGCAATCTACATTTTTCATAGATTTTATTCACTACTGAAATTGTGTGGAACAAATTTAATAACAGTTTCTCATTTGTCCAGATCTTCACACAGAATCAAAATATCTGTTATTGTTATTTTTTGTTGTCTTTGATGTTTAAAGGCTTTCCTTATTCTCAATAATGAGCAGTGATTTTTTTGTGATTGACTCATGCATTTCATTTTTGATAATCTCAAGCATTTTAGATTAACTTGTCCAATTTTCTCCAAAATTAAAGGACCCTACTGTGCTTTGTCTCACTTATCATCATTTTTATCACTATGGGCAAAAACTCCTGTCACTGTATAGCGAAGATGCCTTCATAATAAATATATGAACCTTTAAGACAGTTTGTAAGTTTTCCTCCCATACTGTAGCAAAAACATTTATCTTCTGATTTCATTCAAGAATTAGGGATGATACTGTGGTTCGTCTCATTTTTGATCATTTTTCAGCAACATGAGCAAAAATATTTGTTTGTAGAATGAAAAAGTCTTCAAAATGAATGTATAAACAATTAAAGACCATTTGTCCAGTTAATGACCAAAGACTCTTACACAAAGGCAAAAATGTTCTTTATCGGAATATCATTACCCGATTTCATTGAAAAAGCAGGGACACTACTGTGAGTTTCCTGGCTTTTGATCATTTTTCAGCTTCATGGGCATCTGTCATTGTCGAATGAAGATGTCTACATAATAGATTTAAGGGTCATTTGTAAGCTTTCCTCCCATACGATGGCAGAGATGTTCTTCAACAGTCTTCACAAATGATTCCGTACATATTTTGGAATTTATTTCTGTCATACTTTGGCCTAAAGATAACTGCAGATACAACAAATCAGATATTAGAGAAAAAGATAATTGAGATGGAGAGAGTTTGGGGGGTTTTTTTTGGGGGGGGGAGGTTGGAGGGATTTATTTGGCGAAATAGCCATATTTGGCTAAACTGCGCCATGCATATGGTTAAAAATTAAAAATAGTTACATCAAAAGCTGAATGGTCAACAGTAGTTTCTAAATGTGTGATAAAACTTCGTAAACTTGGCAAAATTATTAAGAAAATAAAGCAAGTTGCAACGCAAGCAAAAAAAGAGTTATCAAATATATGGGAAAAAAAACTAATAGCTTTCATGAAATTAAAAAGATTTGGATGGTGTATTTCATTTATCAGATCATGCAAGGTTACAGATGAGCAGTTAAATAAGTTCTGACAATGGGAATTAAAAGAAGTACATTCGATAATAATTTGGTTAACAGTGAAATTTGTACGACAAGTAGGACATACGAGTGATCTTTCTCCAAACATTAGGTGCTTATGAGTGAAACGTGTATGTCCTATACGGAGGCGTGTCAATTTGACATCGATCTCTCATATAGAAAAGGCAGGCCACAATCCAATGGAAGGTTTGATTGAATATAATTTATTATGTATCTGCAGATCCCAATTCCCCTGCCAAGTAGAAAAAAGATGTCTAATTAATACATTCTTGGCATCGCCATATGGTAATTCATACGATAAAATAGAAGAAGCAGATTTTGAAATGGAGAGGGAATCGTTATATTTGACCATTAGCTGTTTGGATGACCTCGCCGACTCTTCTGTAGGCGAAGAAATTAACATGAGGTTCTTGACCCGTATGTAAAAACTTTAAACTGGTTATTGGTATTACAATTTAAGCTAATGGATGGAAAAACTTCGTATTAATTATTCTATCCTTGTCATAGAATACCCAAAATAATAATTGCTAGAAAGAATAAACTGGTCAGCTCCATCCTTTGATCTCACACTAATAGGGCATTTTTTTTTGTTGTTTGTTGCTTGCTGTTTCTACGTGATTCTCCTCTTGGAGCTGCTCTTATAAGTTTCAAGAAAACGTTGTTTCTGTATTGATCATTCTCTTTACATTCAGGTCGCACCAAAATTGACTCGAAACATGGGAAGTTGATGAAACAGTTACAGTTCAGGACGAGCAAGATAGATACATAAATTCAACTTCTTGTTTAATGATGTTTTCAATTCGTTATCTCCCAATATCAATGTGTATCAATGTGCGTGTATGTCGCAGTGCAGTAACGTATTTTTTATTTACATGCAATTTGTAAAATTAAAAATATGTGTAGAGAAAAAATTGTGTATGAAAAAATGTGCAGATTTACAGAATTGAAAACATGTGAGCAAAAGAAAGAAAAATTCATATCTACTTTTAAAATAATTTTTTTAACTCCACCGCCACTCATTTTTTAAAAAGTAAAACCGCAGTAATTTGTAATAAATTAAGTAATCTTTAAAATAAATTTTTTAACTCCACCGCCACTCATTTTTTAAAAAGTAAAACCGCAGTAATTTGTAATAAATTAAGTAATCTTTAAAATAAATTTTTTAACTCCACCGCCACTCATTTTTTAAAAAGTAAAACCGCAGTAATTTGTAATAAATTAAGTAATCTTTAAAATAAATTTTTTAACTCCACCGCCACTCATTTTTTAAAAAGTAAAACCGCAGTAATTTGTAATAAATTAAGTAATCTTTAAAATAAATTTTTTAACTCCACCGCCACTCATTTTTTAAAAAGTAAAACCGCAGTAATTTGTAATAAATTAAGTAATCTTTAAAATAAATTTTTTAACTCCACCGCCACTCATTTTTTAAAAAGTAAAACCGCAGTAATTTGTAATAAATTAAGTAATCTTTAAAATAAATTTTTTAACTCCGCCACCACTCAATTTTTTAAAAATAAAACCGCAGTAATTTCTAATAAATTAAATAACCTTTAAAATAAATTTTTTTAACTTCACCACCATTCAATTTTTAAAAGTAAAACCGCAGTAATTTGTAATAAATTAAGTAACCTTTAAAATAATTTTTTTAACTCCACCACCAATCAATTTTTTAAAAATAAAACCGCAGTAATTTGTAAATAGTTCGTGCCTTTAATTAAGATGAAAGTCAACATTTTAAATCTTATTTGGTTTGTTGTCTAAACAGTTTTTCTAATACTTCCTGAAGCTCTATATCGCTTTTTGCTCAAAATGTCAAAAATCTCTAAAATAAAAATTCACTTAAAATACTTTCAGATTTTTAAAATGATCGTTTAATGATAATAGAAATAATAGTAAAAGGCTTCTTGAATTTAAACGACTGCAACTCCTTTAAATGTTATCTTACCTCCAATTAAAAATATTTTACATATATACAAATCTTTTTGATCTCTTAACACAACAAATCGAAATAACATTGATTAATAATATATATTCTTTTCCCGAGTAATGGCAAGGAGGTGAATGCTTATGGCAAATTAAAAGGACACGAAAACAACATTCGTACATTCCAATACGATTTTTCAAACTCCTTTCGGCTTCAGTTATTTTTGCTTGAAAGTATTCTCAGGCCCTCGATCACCGAACAAACATATATTTCTTTTATAAATGATTATGGGTTTCAGAGAAAAAAATAGCCTGAAGTAAATTTTTCTTGTTCTGTACGAGTCTGGAAAGTATTGGTCATCAGCAACTTTTTTTCCGATGAAAATGAAAGGCACGATCATTTTGTCATCGCCTGATCGATTTGAATCGACTTCGAAATCTCCCAAAAGTTTTTTCTTTTTAGAAGTATTTCTTTTTCCCTTTGCTTCATTTTTTTTTTTTTTTTTTTTTTTTTTTTTTGTTATAGAGGCTCGGTTTTCGATGGGATAAGGTGTGATTTGTAACCTTAAGTATGAAATCAGGAAGACTTTTTTCTAAGTTTATCTTTCTGGATTTATTTCATCTGCTTTTTGAAGAAATCTTTGTGGATCGAATGGGAGTTGCAAGTACAGAAAACACTTGTTTTCGAAGATAATAGTATGGTTTTTTTTATTGAAAATTTCTTTTTATTTTAAAATATTGATTGGTGAAATCAAATCTGTGAACGTGTAATAGTTTATAGTTTCTATCAAAGGATCTTTAAAAGGAAAGAAATTTGACAAGTACTTGGATATCAAACTCAAAAATTCATTTGGATTCGCAAAAATTCGCGGTTGCCTGGTGGTAAGGTCCGACTTCAAACAAGAGAGTTTCAGGTTCGAGACCTTTTCCCATAGAGAATAGTTATGTAAGAAGGCCTAATGCACGTTAAATCCGTCGGGATCAATCGCCGTCCACTTGGTATGGTACGGAAGTTTGGAGAGAGGAATGCCAGCTCAGGAGCCATCCTCGTCATCTGACCTTGGTTCAAAATAACGAAGTCCATCCCGAAAGAACCCTAGTATTTCTTAAAAACTAGGGCAGAATAACTAAATTGTTATAAGTTGTTTTTAATTTTATTGTTTTTCTAAATTATTTTGATTTGTTTGCCTTTTGACTTGATGTTTTGTTAACAATTTACTTTCTTTACTTTTATCAACAGTTCACTCATGTGAAAAAGTTTTACAAAATTATATTTCAAGTGAATAAAACTGAACAAAATGTCATAGTTCATTTACTACAATTATAATTTGTTCACTCATATCTTCTGCAGTTTCTTTTCTTTCTTAACGTATCGTTAGAAATTCTCGAACAAAAAAACGTTTAATATAAATATTATTTGTAAATTCAAAATAAATATTCTTTTCTTTTACAATAATATTGTAGCAGAATAGAATACCATCGTAAATAAACTATCTATTTTTTAAAAAAAAATTTAAAATTTTGAACAATCATTACATTGTTTATTGTCATTATTGTCACTAGTCGAAATTGTTCTTTTATCCCTGTAGCAAAAATATATATGTAGAAATATATATTTGCATGAAAATAAAATGTTTGTTACCAAGAATATTTTATAATTAAAAGCAGAAGTGACTTAAAACTGTACACAGTAATTTTGAGAGCACCCACATGAAACTGATTTACACAAGGAATATGTTCGAATTAATTTTTTTACAGAAAGTACAAGAACCTCAAAGATAGAACAAGAACACAATACTGTGTAAATCTATTTGGAAACAGTACAATAAGCAGCCACAATGAAAAACGATTTCAGAAAAACTAGAAGTGTTTAAAATTTATAATAAAGATCATTATCATCACTGTTAAGCCATCAAAAATGCAAACACCTTAATAAACAGATACAGAAAAGAGTTTCTGAGAGTGATTCAAAATTAGTAATAATAATCATCATGACCACTATTAATACAACTTGGAAAAATTTCAAAATTTTTTTTAAATATTCAGCAATCAATGAGGTGTCGGTGTCAAATATTCATTACTGTTAACACTTGAAATTCTGAGTATCTTTATGACCTTCCGTCTGCCAATTTGAATATTGTTAAAATTCACATAGCACTTTACATTGCTGTTTGTTTTGTGTTCTTTCTTCGTCTTCCTTCTTCTTATCTCTGTAGAGGGCGTTTGTGATCAAATATTTGGGAACAAGGTTCATATATACTTTATATTCCCTCAAAGTTTTATACGGAACTTCAAAACACTTTTTATATATGCAATTGTCATTTTTCTTACAAATCTATAATGCAACTATCCTGTTCGATCGTCTTCTACTTGGCATACACTAAGAATTTCTATAAATCTCTCTTTCCAACTATGATGCTTACGTAGCAAGAAAGCTGCTTTACATATTCGTAACAAAATTGAATATTAAATACTGTAAGAAATCAGTTAAGCTTTGGAAAGTGATTGATATTCTTCCTTCTTCAACGCAATGACAATATGATGAAACAATAAAGAATAATGCCAAACATATGACAAGAGCAGTCCAACATTCCAAAATCTCTGGTTATCTTCTTGTTCTCAATGTAGAAAGCATTCTGTGATCTTCGATCAGGGAAGAAATATTTCCTTGGATTATAATTCATCATGCCTTTCAACATCAGAAGAAGTTAGTCAGGGGATTCCAGTCTGCTGCAAGTCTGAAAAGTATTGGTTATCACTTTTTTTTTTTTTTTTTTTTTGTCAATGAAAATGAAAAGAACGATTATTTTGTCATCATCAGATCGGTACGAATTGACTTCTTCAACAGATAGAAACTTATTCAAGTACGTGTTTTATTCTTTATTTTTACTTTTTTTTTCACTTTATATATATGTGTGTGTGTGCGTGTGTGTGTGTGTGTGTGTGTGTGTGTGTGTGTGTGTGTGTGTGTGTGTGTGTGTGTGTGTGTGTGTGTGTGTGTGTGTGTGTGTGTGTGTGTGTGTGTGTAACCAATCTAAAGAAAGAAATATTTTGAAAACGAAACGAAATAGTTTCGGAATCGCAACTAAAAATTATTTCTTATTCAAACTAAAACCAAAAAAGGAACAGGAAAAGCATCATAGTATTTAGAGAGCGCAAATGCAGCTACTTCTAAAACACAGATGAATTGAGACAAAAGTAATAAAAACCAAGTTAATAGGAAAAAAATTAAAATTAAACCAAATAAGAAAAGAATCCGGCCTGAAGACTTTTTCAAGGGTGATTCAAAAAAAAGAAATTTTTTTTCTGTGAAGGAATGCAGACGAGACAATCTAATAATGATTCCTCGTGACCCGAAAATCCCCTGAAGTTAGGTCCAAGAGATATACCATTTCAACAGAAAGAAAAATACAAAACAATAAATTAGAAGAATACATTCAATAATAAGCAAAAATACAATAACAGAAATAACAATAATAACAAAAATACCATATAATAAGACTCAAACCAGTAATGAAACGAAAAGGAAAGAAATACAAGCAGCAGGCATAGAAATTTTAAGCTATCTATTGTGATTCCCGCTTTTGAACACCTCCAAGCTATATATAGTCGGTGTAATATATACCCTTAAGAAAGGAGTCTGGAAATATTTTCGATTATTTTATCTGTTCATCTCTGTTCTTCCTTCTGCTAACTGCAATTTTCAGGATCGCATGCACATCATAAATCTGAGAAAAACATTTATTTCCGAAATAATTTCATCTAGTTTTGCTGTGACAATTTTTTTCAGCAATTCCGTTTGTAATGGAATTAATAAAAGAAATTAATAATGCAATCATGCGATAAACTTGCGTTTTGTATTGAAAAAAATATTGTTCCTGTTAAAAGAATTAATTATTTTCTAATCTAAAAGTTTGAATAAAATAGTTACATATAGCCTCATATAACGATTGTATTGTTTTCCCCCTATTTTCATACTAATATCAAAAAAAGTTTCAATATATTAAGAAAACTGTTGAAGAAATCAAACACATTCGAAAGCGTATGATTATTTGACATATTTAAAAAAACACAACTATAGAAAATAAGCTTTTTATTTTTTTTTCTGTTAGAAATTAAAATGATTCGCAAATGGGTTTTAAAAAATATTTTTCTCTTTCTTATTTACTTAGAATATTGTTTGTTTAATATGACAGTTTTTTCCCATTTCGCTTCGTTTCTAAAAGCTTTTGTATTGAAAGTTAATCTATGATAATGTGCTTTCCAAAAGTCTAAATAAATAGCTTGTAAAGGGTTTCATTTAAAAATGTGCAAAAGTTCAGCTGTTTAAATTTGTACAGGTTAATCGTCTTTGAATAAATGTCACAAGTCGATTTTCCATGCTGAATAACTATGAGTTTCTTTATTCTACAATGTGATACTACTTTCTTTTTACTCTATCAAATGTATAATTGACACCAAAATCTAACATCGACAATGGAGACATCCATTTGTCGGCTATCCCGTGAACATGTCATGCTAAATCATAACAGTTAACAAAAAACATGTATGTCGCTATAATTTATTCATTGGTTTAATTTCAGAATGAAGAAATTAAAGAAACTTTTCGTATTTGTTTGGATTTGATTCTTCAAGTCATTTGCCAAAAAAAATATCAGAATGAGATTTGTCAAAAAAAAAATTATACATTATTTTGGGATAGCAAATTTCGTTTGTGTAATTAGCCAAAACCTTTCAATTTTCAGAAACTAATAATTCATGCAATAAATATTATAAAAATATTAGATAAACATAATAAAAATTATGATATTCTAACAAAAAGCTAAAGACAATTGAAAAATTATTTTAAAAAAATATAGAGGAAAGTTTTTCTAGATATTGCATAATCTTCATATCAATTTATGCACTCATATTAACAAATAATTTAATAATTGTGAAAATGGCGCGCTCTTCAATATTCTGGGAATTCATCTTGGCAAATGATAGCAACAGTGTGCATATTCAAGACTCCTTGTACGAAACTGATTTCAACATAAAGTGATAAATTCATTTAGATTAAATATTAAAACATTGAAGCTATTAAATGCTAGAACAATGGAATTGATTAATAAAGCAAACTCAAATCTTTAATACATGCCTTGAATCTAACATTAGAAAATTACTTCATTCAAGATAGCCTTCAATTTCGTTACTTTTATTTATTTAAGAATTCAATATTTTTCCCGGCCTATCTCATGAATTCTGAATTCAAATCAAATCGCCATTGCATATTTCGATTTATTTTTGATTCAAGATGAAAAATGAGACTAAGAATGACATTGATTAGGTTGAATATTTTGATGTAAATCATTTTCCTAAAATATTCCGATCAGTTGATCGCTATCTTGAGTAAGCTAGATATTAAATCTGATTATATTTCACATTTTGAGCAATATTTTCTTTATTAATGATCTCTCATATATACTTTATCCCAGAATTTTAACAGCGAAAAAATATTCGCATTTAATAAAATCATTATTACAGTAAATGTACTGTTTTGAAAACTGAATTAAAGTGAAGAAATTAGTCTGAATCATGTCTTGGTAAACTCTGCGAAATTTTCTTAGATTGAAGAGAAATAAAGTTTTAGAAATTATTTAAAAATTATTTTTTGAAAAAAGTGAGGGCTTTTTGGGTTTCAACAACATTTAGAATGGTCATCTATCAGATACCCAAATTGTTGGTAGGGCGTTGGATTCGCATCCGTTGGGAGCCGATGACTCCCGTGTATGTGGTAGCCGGTGCACGTATAAATCTGTCGTGACCATAAAGTCCTCCATGTCAAGACAATACCACTGGTGGGTACTGGTTCAGAGATGATCATTCTCTGATTCAGGTTTAAATTACAATCTGTGGATGAGTGAATGAAATGCATGAATGAAATCCGCCCCATAGAAAAAGTTGTGACGCATGAGTAGCTAAGTCGTACTCTTGGCCTAGATGGCACTAAAGAAACAAGAGACGCTCTCTAGGCTTAAAATCGCTTCGTCAGCGGGCTTGTCTATGATAAGTGCCATAAGAAAGAAAAAAAAAACTACTGGCGCAAACCCTTGGTCCAGTGATAATTCAACATGTACGATTTTGAATGCATGTTCTAAATGTAAATTAGCTTTATTTTTGAAATTAAGATCATATTTTTTTTTCTTAAACGTATTTCTTTACTGTGTATTAATTTTTTTGAGAAAAATGTGATCAGCCTGGTTTTTTTTTTTACTTTTTTTTTCTAATAATTTTGTGATTTTGTCATTTTAAAATTGTTTCACTGTAAATTTTGCAGTGACTTGCAATATATCATTGAATAATAGCACCCGATTTTTAAGTAATAGTCTGAAGCCACAAAATTTCAAATTTGGATAGAAAGTTTGTGTAATCTGTTTTATAGAAATTCGTATGTCATAACTTCCAGACGCTATTTTTTCTGAATGAAAAGCGCACATTATATAAACTATTTTTATTTAAATTTAGTAAATCCTTTTACATATATAGATAACAGCAAGCAATAAAAGTTTTACATAACTAGTAACATAGTCATTGCATAAAGTTTTATTGTAACATAATTTTATTATACTTTCGGTACTTCTTTTTAATGTAAAACTTTTCAAAAACTTTCAAAAAGATTTATTCTTCTGAAGCAAACTATTCAGGAAGATTTACATCTTTTCGCTTCCAACACAACATTTCAGGTTACTATAAATCTTTCTCAGATAAAATATGTTCTACTTAAAAATAATTCTTAAGTTTATTCTCTGAGTTTATCACGTTAAAGCTCTCTTAAAAATCGCCCTTGTATCTTTAAAGTAAAAAGGTTGCTGATAAAATTTCAATTAAAATTCCATATATTTAAATAAAAACCAACATAATAAGGAGGAATCTGAAGTATGAAAAGAGATTTAAAATAATACAAGATGAATACTAAATTGTGTTTCTTTTAGGCTTCAATGCTAACAAAAATCCTTCTATATTCATTTCAGTTATTGAAAAGGGTAATATTATTAAAGAAAACATATTAGAATTGACACAGATAGTTATGCAAAGTGGTAGTTTGTAATTATTTTGAAATATCTAGGTCTTTTTTGTGGCAAAAATACATACTTTAAATCATCTGGCGAAAATTTAAATGCAGATGAAGAGAACCAAATTAAGCAGGTTTTGTAAAGGCTATACAGTAAATGCTGTCATATAAGAAAGTTATGAATAACAATTAAAAATTTGGTTAAAATGAAGGAAACGAGCATTTTAATGATTCAAAATTTTGCAGCAGTTGCACGAAACTGCAGCAGCCATCAGTAATAAAAAATGTACTATAGTGCATGAATTGTTGACACCTGAAAATGTACGAGATATTTTATTTATAGGAAGATTGACAATGTGGCGAATAGAATTTCATCTGATATAACAAAAGACTCATAAATTATTATCTTTATGTGGCCCGAAAGTAGAAATTTGTGCATCTCAAATCTTGTTATTGGGTAACCAAAGGATTTCCCATGAGTTAAAATGATTTCAGCAATTGAAATGCTGACCTTACTGCATGTTCCGTACAGCCATTATGTTAAATTTACTTTATTCACTTATTTTATTAATCAAGCCTTACACTTTTAATTTCTCATATATATAGAAGAAGAAATTATGATAATCTTTTTCAAAACAATTCATAATCAAAATTTTGAAAATTCTCCATGTTTTAAGTTTGAAACAAAAGAACACATTATTCCTTTTTATCTGTCGATCTGTCTATGAACAGAGAGCTTAATAATGTTTTAAGAAAAAAAATTGGGATTTTGTATAAAGTTATTTACACTAAATTTTATAGATATCTATCGAATTTCGAGCAAATTCCATTTACAGAAAATAAATTTGTCTGGCAGTCTGAATACAAGTGAACAAAACGAAGCTTAAATAGATATATAAATAAAATTTACATAAAACATAACGCCTTTTAATCTGTCGGTATGTCCATGAACAGAGAGCTTAATAATGTTTTATGAAAAAAATTGGGATTTTGTATAAAGTTATTTACACTAAATTTTATAGAAATCTATCGAATTTCGAGCAAATTCCATTTACAGAAAATAAATTTGTCTGGCAGTCTGAATACAAGTGAACAAGACGAAGCTTAAATAGATATATAAATAAAATTTACATAAAACATAACGCCTTTTAATCTGTCGGTATGTCCATGAACAGAGAGCTTAATAATGTTTTATGAAAAAAATTGGGATTTTGTATAAAGTTATTTACACTAAATTTTATAGAAATCTATCGAATTTCGAGCAAATTCCATTTACAGAAAATAAATTTGCCTGGCAGTCTGAATGCAAGTGAACAAGCTTAAATAGATATATAAATAAAATTTCACTCTCAGATGCAGTTTCCTTTACTATACTACGAAGTACTAAACTCTGATGTGTGGGACTTCAAAAATAAAATTTTGAATGCTCGTGTACCTCACTGTCTTGACTAAAATTCACAATTTCATTCGGAAGGAGAGGAGCAACAGTTTTATTAGAGAGTATGTAAGAAAGTTTCAAGGAGACATTTCCTCTGCTTTTCAAATATTTTCGATTCACCCTGTACTTCGAAAGATTGGCTCATTACTTTTTATACCATTCTCCGCATTCTATATAAAACTCTGATTACGTCTGCATAATGATCGAATATCAGCTAACCAATGAGACACTTCGTTCGACAATAAAATATCGAATTATCCACTGTTTTTTAAGAAAGCAGTAAAAGGACCGTGGTCGCCTGGTGGTAAGGTCTCGGCTCGAGAGCCGCAGGGTTTCAAGTTCAAGACTCGATTCCACAGAAAAGACGTCGTGTAAGGGGGTCTGTTGCACGTTAAATCCGTCATGCCAAACATCCTCCCGCTGGTGTGGTGAGGTGTGGAGAGAGGGGTGCCAGCTCAAGTGTCATCCTCGTGATCTGACCACAGTTCAAAACTACGAGGTCCGTGCCAAAATACCCCTAGTGTTATTTTACAACGGAACGTTAATATAACTAAACTAAACTAAAAAAAAACTTAACAAAATATAAAATTTAAAAATTTTAATAACCCTGAAATTTATTTGTAGGAAATTCGATTTAAAAGCTATAAGAGAATAAGGAATGAAAGATGCAAACCTTTGAAACCACAAAGATAAATTTCTAAATCACCTCATTTTACAGAAGACTTATTTTAAGCAAATTCTGACACAAATTAGTTCATCGAGCAGGTACATTTTTTTATTATATTTTTTTTAATTAAGAGAGCTCTTTTACCTTGGTATTCCAGGACTATCTCACTCAGAAAATGAAATATTAAAAAAATTGAACTCTTTGTTGAACTTTAAAATTGTATTGATGTCATTACTAATGGACATCATAAAACCTTCTACATCATAAAAACATAGCACATCAACATTGTTCGCTTCCAAGTGCTTTAAAATCTCTAAGTGCTCTTTTAGTATAATTTAATAAAACATTTATACAAATCTTGGTTGTTTTATTAATAATGTTGTTTCATTTGTTTTTGTAGTACAAAACCTTTATAAACTTCTTTTCGATTTATATTTTATTAAAACTCTTTTAATGAATGTAATTCCTGAAGAAATGTCAACATTCTCTTACAAAATACAATAATTCTTAAATATTTATGATGTCATGGTTTTTGTTCTTAAAAATAAACATTTTCTCTGTATTCTAAAGAATAAGTTTTTTGTACCTGCAAATTAATAATTAAATTTAATTATGATGCAGTAACATTTCAGGTCCAACTTAAATGTTGTTTCTTTTGTAGCAAGCGTCTTTGCTTTATTTACTGATGAAACACCAACAAATTACAATTTAAATGATTAAATCCTTTTCTAAATTTATCTAATTTGAGCATCCATTTTGAATTGCATCGCTCAACAGATTACTCCTTTTTTTAGGGAATCAACATTTCAACTGTGTATGACTTTCCTCCCATGCAGATTTTACACCTTTTATAATCGAATTATACTTTATTATTTTTGCATTAGTTCGTACCAGAATGGGGTATAAATGTTTAGTAGCAACCATTTAAAAGTTTAGAAAGCCCTTAAATTTATTTGAGAATATTTTATTCAAATCTCTACGTTTAATTTATGTTATGATTAATTTATAAAGAATTTTCATATATAATTTAATATAATTTTTTTATAATTTATTAAAGAATTCTTAATAAAGTCATAATGTAGATAATATTTTATATAGATTACGAAAACTTATAATTTCAGAAATAAAATAATCAATATTTGAAAATTGACATTTTTAGAGAAAAAATTAAAATTTTATCTTTGAAATTTTAAAATGAAAATGGTCTATATCGAGCATTTAGAGTATTACTACAACAGAAAAATTAGTTCAGTTTTGCATTGCTGTTATATTCACATTTAATAAAACTCATTCACTTTTTTTTTGAAAATAAGAATCAAAATAAATAAATACAAATAATAAATGTTAGATGAACGAAGATTTCTTCAAAGTTCATCTAATAATCTTTATTAATCCTAATTTTGAATTATTATCAAATATATATTTTAAAACTTTTCACATAACATGAAAATGAAAACCAATACCGTTTGAAATATAAGAATTTAAGATTTAATAATTATAGTTCATAATTTAAAATTTGCTAAAAAAATATCATGAAAATAAATTAACTGGAAGTTTGTAATTGTTATATTAATGGAATGGCATAAAAATGGAGCATAAAAGAAATCAACTACATTTATTTCTATCACATTCATTTTCTCAGCATAAAAACTATAAAATCAATGTTACAACACAACAAGAATATATATATATATATATATATATATATATATATATATATATATATATATATATATATATATATATATATATATATATATATATATATATATATATATATAATACAACAACTTTTTCACAAAACTCCTAATTATTGCAGAAGTCTGCTTCAATTCTAGTGATCTCAAAACTATTGTTGTAGTTATCAAATGAAAGTCTTCCCTTTTTCTCCTTTGCCAATTGAATTCATAACCAATTGCAATATTTGGATCTTGAAGAGATCCGCTCAATTTTCTTTCTGGGAAGAAATTCCTTTCTGCTTTCGTAGTTTGATTATTTTTTTATCCCTTTTCCCCATCTTCCTCCAATATTTTCCTCCAGAAAAGCCGAAATAACAAACTCAAATCAGTCTAACATAATTTTTTTTTCTTTTTTGCTTACAAACTTGTGAATACCTTCAAGACAGAACTTTTATTCGATATTTTTACTAGATGCGGAAGAATAATGTTTGTTCTGAAGTCAGGTTGCAACTTTTCCTAGAAAGGTTGTGGTTACTTTTATATTTTTGGTTTACTTTCCTCCTGATAAAACTGTTTCGTTTGGAATACAGAGTTACTTCATTAAAATGTTCACATTCTTGAGCAAATTGCTGTTAGGGTATTTTTAATATATGCAAAATATATTTCATGGCAAAACCCTATAAATTTCCAATTTTTTTTCTTTTAGAAAAAAAAAGATTTATATAAGACAGGATTCCTGATGCGTAGACTTGACAAAAGAAGCAATTAAGCTTAAAAAATTTTAATATATGCTGCTAATTATTGTTCATTAAGAATATTTTTAATGGCAGATAAATGTTTTTAATTTGTATTTTTAAAGAATTTTAAGAAAGAATATTTTGATTAGAAAATAAACCTGAGTCTTTCCCCACTCTGCCATGTAAGATAAAAAAAATTTATAGTGTACAATATTATTTAGATATAGGAAAAGTTCCCACCGTTTTCCTTGAATGTTCCTGAATAAGAAGTATATTTCTTGATTGTATGATTTATAAAAACTTGGCCGTATTTTTATAATTCCTTTTTTTCTTAATAACTAAACAGCCAAAATAATGTTTAATTTACTTTAATGTATCCTTTCACATCTTCAAGGATACCAACTATGCCAAAATGCCCGAGTCAAAATTCAATATGACTGAAAAAGTAAAAAAATGCTGTGCATAGGGTTGCTAAAAAAATTGTTCCACTTGCTTTTTTGGATTGTCATATTGGTAATAAATTCAATGGCTCATTAAAGCAAATTTCAACCAACTTTTCAAGAAGTCCAGAGGTAGGCCGGGATAGCCTGGTTCGTAGGGCGTTGGATTCACTTCCCTTGGGTTGTGAGTTCAATCCCCGCCAGCCTAAAGACTCCCCGCGTGCGTATGTCGTGGTCTGTCTCCGCGATAAATTTGTCGTGGTCACAAATTCCTCCATGTCTAGTGTAATACCACTGGGGGTACTGGATCAGGAGTGATCGTTCTCTGATTCAGGCCTAAATTTCGATCTGTGGATGAGTAAATGAAATGCATGAATGAAGTCCGCCATGTAAAAATGGCTGTGAAGTGTGTGTAGCTAAGTCGTTCTCTTGGCCCTAGATGGCGCTACTGAAAAAACAAGAGACGTACTCTTGGCTTAAAACCACAAATGACTTATTCAAGTCAGTGGGCTTGTCTAGGACAAGTGCCATTAGAAACAACAATTCCAGCTCTTAATCTTTTCTATGAGTCTACTTTCTATATATTCAATCGCCGCCATTCCAGTTTCTACAAAGAATTAACCAGAGTAGGATGAGATATTTATGTAAGTCTGAATCCACTTGTCATATATATAAAGTCTGATGATTAAATATAGAGAAGAATGGTATGTCTTAAAATAGTTGAAATCATAAAATATTGATGAACAGTATAAATAATTAATTACAAATTATCTTTCTCCAACATGAGATGAAAAAATAGTAATTATTTACTCAATTTCCATTATGCTTCCATTTTTTATAATATATATAATTGATAATTTGGTCACAACGGCTTCTTCGCCAAAATATATTTAAACTTCAAATTTTGATAGGCTTATAACATTGATATTTGGATAGACATGTGATAATTTTGATAGATATAACACAATTATTACCCCATTCTATTCATTGTGCTGTTCATTTCCTTAATAAACATCCAATACGCTCAATTGCATCATCAGAAATAGTAGCAATATTTAAAAGGGAATAAATTATTAAAATCTTTCCCTATTGCATAGTTTTGAAGTTAATATCTATAAAACAAATTTTTTACAAAAATTAAGTATGTCTTATTCTGAAACTTGCTCAACGCGGAAAATTGAACCGAAACTTCATATCTTGATCAACAACAACTGAAAAAATTAGTGTGAAATATTAGTTGCAACAATGAAAATAATTTCAGTTTCACTTCGAGGATAGAATATATTTCAATAAAATATGCTTAGAATTATTTATACATTAATTTAAAAATTTAATGAAAATTATACGGTAAAACATTGAAAATCTTTGGAAAAATAAGCATCTGAATTTTAAATCGATGTAGAAATCATTTTTATCAATTATATTTTATAAGTTATCAATTATAATTCCTAAATCTTGCTTGATTTTTACAGATTCTGTAAAATCTGCAATATAATCTAACCCTTCAAAACAAATTAAAGGCTCTGCAATTGTTAGAATTCTATCCCTATAATTCCACGCATATTGATCTCGGCTCTAATATATATTACAAATTAACTCCAGAGATTTACTTATTTGTCTAATTGAAACTATGTTCAACAAATTAGATAAATCTCAATTCAATTCTAAATCCAATGCATTCTTTGGCATTTCAATGTTTCATTTGATTCTTTATTTCCGAAATAAAACTATTATTCATAGAGTTACTGTCTCTTAACACATTAGAATGGTATGTATGCAGTTTTATAAAAAAAAAATATTGTTCCAAAAAAGTGAAAATTACTTATTTGAAAATTTGTTTTTCTATATGGCTGATTTTGCTATTATTTTTTCTGCCATCATTCCCTTTTATTAATAATTAGATTGCTTTCAGTTAAAATACGTATCTTTACATTCATTTTATCATAATGTACCACAATTTCAGATGTTGTCTTTGCTATATTTGCTTTCTTGATAACTTTCGAAAGATAAAGCATTATAATTGCCGAAAAATTCGAACTCGAGATTAATAAGTATCTCTACTTATTAGGCCACCCTGAATCCGAAAGTCACTTTTTTGGAATTATGTCTGTAAACACGAAAGCTCAAAAATTCTTTGAATTACACGGATGAAATTTTGTGTAGGATTTTTGCAGTAAATTTGAACATTTCTTTCAAATTTTGAACAAAATCCATTCAAAGGAAATCCAGTTAATCGTTTATAAGTGAATACTATTGTTGCAAAAGGTGAAGAACTAGATGGACAAAGTTTTGAACACAATTTTAGAATCTAAAATTTACATTCTTACCAAATTTTGAATTAAATCTGACAAATGTCTGACCATTTATTGTTCTGTACTTTCGCATGCTTGTAAATGCGATAATTCAAATGGTATGCAGTTAATAGCATTCACAAATATTGTGTAGTTAATGCACAAGTACTAGTTTTCTGTAATATATTAAGAAGCACATATTTTCATGCATGAAAATAAAAACCTAAACTTTCGTCACCTACATGACTTTGTCATTATGCGGATTTTATGCATGATCCAAAATTTTAGGCGGAAGAAAGAGGATAACACCTTTATTGGCGAGAATGTCTTAGGTAAACCACTGCCATTGGTCCATTTGTTGTGTTTAGGTTACTTTAGTTTATGTTATAGATAAAGATTAGGCTTGGTGTTAATCCAGATTCCAGTCAATCAGTTTACTTGTCTTAATTCGAATTTTTCGATGTTTGTCATCATTTAATTTTAAGTATCGAATTTTTCTTTTCGCAGGTTATTATTAAAATTCGAAATCTTGATCTAACTTTTAAAATAAAATGTACAGAAGAATTCCTTTTTTCACATTATGATGCTGGACACTATTTATAAATTACGATATGCTTGTTCTAAAATCTCTTTAGGAAAGACAAACTTACTGTCTTACTTATTCAGTAGCAAATGCTCACTAAAAAAGGGTATCTCAAAATTTTATTTAGATTTTTAATTAAAAATTAATCAACATTTTACTGTTTTTCCTAATTTAAGAACACAATAGTAATTTTTACTCACTTTAAAAACAAAAAAAAAGTGTTTTAATATTATCAATTTTATCCCCTTTCAATTTTGCTATCAATTCTAAAACACTTTCCAAAACATTTTTAGGCAATTTTTTTAACTCTATTTTCCGTTATCTCGATACATGCAAGATGCGTAGAAACGTATAATCACAAATAGTTGTAATTTTTATACGTATTGATTCGAAGTTAACACTGACTTCTGAAGGTAATCAAGACCGAGCATTACAACCGCGTTGGGCCGAATTATTAGTGAAAAGGTTAAATACATTTTTCATGTACTCGTTGTTGTTTCTATACTTCACATTTTTAAAAATAATATACAGATAAGCGAAATCAACATAAAACAATCGACTAGATTCCATCGATGGACCAGAGATTTAAATAATTCTAGAAGTTTTCTAAGAATCATCATGGATCTAGTTATAATTCTTACTATGAATTATTAAGTTCATTTCGTAATATTTTGCGATTACTTTTTTTTAATTGTCTTGCAATCTTTATTATATATCCTTATATAATAGTTTCTGCATATAATCCAAATTCTTATTGTTTCATTCGACTTATTTAGACCTTTTATTCGTCTGGGTTCGTTTAGGTGATAAATAAATAAATATAATTTATTAAATATTTATCACACAGAACTTAATTCATTTTATGACCACAGAAACAGATTAATGCCACTCTAGTGTTTGGAATTCCTTTTCACTTATTCCACATGCATTGATTCTAACTCTTTAATATGTAATATAATGCTGCCTTCAAGATTAATTAATTATTTCGCAATTTGAAACAGTGTACAGTTAATTGCCGAGCTCACCATTATCTAGAAATCTGTTGAGAATTCTTTAGCACCACTGTGCTTCATACGGCGAATAATCTTCGAAATAAGGTTATCCTGTGTTTTATGTGTACGAAACCGCTTTGTTTCTCTTTAGGATAGTATGTATACGGATACACCATTTTACACAAACAATTCTAACATATATTTGCTCTGAAATGATACTTTTAAATTTGTAATGCTTTTTAAGTCATTATCTGTATTTAAATTATTTAACTCTTTTTGCATTAAATTATACAATTCTTCAAGAGCTTGACTTGCTTTATGTGGAGATGGAACCATTCCACATGACGTAAATGGTCTACTATATGGAACTGCTCTATAAGATGGGCCACTTTAACGGCCATTTGGCGAATTAACAGAGAATTTGGTGCCTTGGCATCAAATTTGATGACTTTAAAGACAAATATAAAGCCTCTCGAGCCTTCTAGAATTTTGTGGTAGACCCATTAGAAAATTTCAAGTTTTATATCAGAAGATTCGAAGCTCTGAAAATGGAAAATGGAATTATAAAAAGCATCGACACAAAAATGGAGTTTAGAGCAAGCGAGTAGGTCAGCGAAGTCTCTTTTTAGAGAGTTAATAATAGTTTCTGTGCAGCTGTTTGATGTAAGTTTTGTGTATACTTCGGCTGTATTTTCTTACTTGTGTTTCGGGATTTCTTGACGAATGAAAATCATAATCAGTTATTGAGTTAATTATGTTAGCCGTACATTCCCTGGACGGAATTCAGTTTTCCCAATTGCTGCTTTAATCAGTGTTTCTATTATATACATTTTCATTTCATTTGACTTATATCGTTTTTTCAAAGACAGGTTTACTTATATCTATTTTTCAATTGTCTTCCAGTAAAGTTTTAAAACTTGTATTGTTGTTTGTTCACAACGACAATTGAGTTTTATAATATTTTTAAAATAAAATAATCAAATAATCCATTAATTTAAGTTTTATTTATATGCGAATATAGATATTTAGTTGTAAATTCAAGATAATTGTTTCAAATTTCATTATCTTTAAAATAATAAATTTTAAATAAAAACTTGTTGTTGTTGTTTCTTATGGCACTTGCCATGGACAAGCCCGCTGTTACGAAGATAGCGATTTTAAGCCGGTGGGGGAACGTCTCTTGTTTTTTTCGTAGCGCCAGTTAGGGCCAAGAGTACGACTTAGCTACTCACGTATCACTCCCACGCTTGCACAACGCCTTTTTACAGGAGGTACATTCACACATCTCACAGATAGAACAACGGAAGAACAACCATGCCCAAACCGGGACTTGAACCCAGGACCCTCAGATCCCGGGGGAAGACGCGCTACCCCTATGCCAGGAGGCCGGCAAATTAAAACCTAAATTGTTGAAACCAAAGTGAATACTATTTATAATACATGTTTTAGTGCTGTTTCTAAATACATCTGTTTTTAATATTGTTTTGTATTATAGCATTAAAACGTATATTAAAAACAGTTTTTTTATTTATTTGTTTTGACTTAATTTCATATGTTCCAAAACTGTAAAGATGAGATTTTTACATCTATCTTTCATTTAATGGATTATACATCCCAAATTTTATGCATTCGTTCGTTTTCATTCCACTGTACCTGTATATTCCATTTTACTTTAATTTAGGAGTCTAATTATCAGATAGTCAGATCCGAATTCGTGTTGCTTTAAAAAAAAGGGAAGGTAGCTTTAAAAAGAGGATTATATCAGAGAGAGATAAATGCCATTTGATTCCATATCAGTGGCGCCATCTGGTGATAATTCCAAAAAATAATTTAATTATGTAAAAACTAGCGCTAAAAATCTGAAAATAGTTAAAATAAAGTATTTCTTCATTTTAAAGCCACCAAGGGTGCATTGAAATTATTACATCTCTATTTCATTCACAACCCTTTTTAATGTGAGATCAATTAGTTTGCTCCCAATCTAGACATTTCCTCTTCTTTCAAACACATCGTATCAAAATGCTAAAATTCTGAAATTACCCAGCTTCACTGAGAAAAGTCCTAATTGAGCCCAAACATTTCAACAGTCTTTATCGTTATTTTCGCTTCATTAAGGTAAGAATGCGTGCGTTTAATGCCATGCGGTTTCAACAAAATTGCACGTGAATTCCTTCATGAATTTTAAATTCCTATTATACCGGGACACCAAAACATTTTGCATTCCTTACGTGTCCGCCATCTTCCTAGAAATCGAGCAGGAATGCACTTACTAGTGCATCACTTAAAATATTCTGCTCGAATAAAGAATTTGCATAATTTGTCCCAAAAGTGACAGTATTTGAGTATTTTTGAAGTATTCAAAGAGTTTTTTTAGTAAAAAAAAATGTTAATGTTAAATCGGAAAAAGTTCTTCATTTAAAAAGTTCGAAACTCGTTAACTAGGCTTGTCATGTGTGTATTTTTTTTCCCTACATCGAAGGACAGGATCTACTCACTTTTGAATAAGCGATAAGCGAAATAAAAAATCGAGATTCGAGAAAGAAAAATAATCTAAAAATTTTCTCAAAGTTTTGAATTTTTTATATGCAGATAACAGCTTTTTTTATCAAAATTTTGAACACCATTAATAATCCCTTTGAAATATAACTTTCTCATAAAGTTCTTTTTATATTCATTTTTAAATGTGTTAAGCTTTAATACATTATCATGTCTAGATTTTTAGATGTCTAGATTTTATTTATTCTTTAATTTCTTAAAGGTATTTGCATTTGCCTCAGATAATTATATATGTAATATAATACGCTTGATGTTATAAATGCATAATTCATATCATAAGCGATAGTGAGTGAGAAATTTTTTTCAGATTTACACAAATACACACTTTTTTAGGGTCTCTTTTAGAAATTTATTAGTTCTTTAGCATGAAATGCCTAAAATTTGTGCTAACAGGGATTAATTTCAGAAAATTCAAGCGTTTCAGTACTTTCTTACCATTCTAATTCAAATGTATAATTTAGCTATTTCAGATTTTTTTATAAAAAATACCAGTAATGCAAAATTTTATATATATTTATACATAATTAGCAATATGTATGTTGATACATATAATGTTGAAAAGCTAATTTTTAATTTAATGTGACCTGAAATTGTTTTTTGCGCAAAGATAAGTTTGAGAATTATTGAAGAAAAACATTTCAGCTATGATTAATATTCGAACTTCATATTCTTAGTTAATATTTGAAATTCTAATAATTTATGATTAATATTCTAAATTCTAATAATTTATGATTAATATTCTAAATTTTAATTATTCTATTCTAAATTTTTTTTAAATATTCAAAGCATTTTTTTTAGTAGATTCGTGGAAAAGTAAATATTGCTTACTAAAATTGTCATCAGAATTTCTGCTCAAAGACTGTCATGAAACTGACTGTCGATCTTCTTCTTCTTTTTTTTTCGGTTTGCTGGTTTGTTTATTCAATATGAGCAAAAATATTCAACTATCCAAAGAAATGAAATTCCATACAATCTTTAGCCTAAATTTGCAGATCAGTATTTTGTGTTCAAAGGATCGAAATGTAGAAGTCGAGAAGGCATACTTTACTTTCATAGACAGATGACGATATTTAACATAGTATATAGGGTAATTATTATTATTAATCTGTAACATTGTTTCTCTGCACAGTTATATAGATATCAGTTATATAGAATATAGAATAGATATTTACAGATACTTTAATGAAAACTTAACGAATGTCAGATTTACTGAGTAGAAGAATCATTAATCTCCATTTGCGAGAAACTTGGCGATCATTTGACAATTTGGTGCCAAATTGGAGGATTGATCCGTAGATGCTTCTTCAAAATTCTATAGCCTATTGCTGACACTATATAAGTGGAGACGCCCATACAAGTGACAATTCTTTAAATTGCTGTTCGTTGAGCGAGCTCTCAAATTGGTTCTTCTTAGTTTATTTCTATTTCTAACGATTTATTTTTATGCTGTCGTTGTTAGTTGTAATTGTTGTTTTTGTATACGCCTCGGCCGGATTTCTGGTATCAGTGCTTAGTATTTTTATGGAATAAAATATCTTTATCCATTACCGAACGTTGGGTTTCTTCCGCCATACATCCACGGATGATTTCAGTAAAAATATGGTTTCAACGAAATTCAGTAACAGCAAATTATCATTAGTTTAAAAGAAAGACGTATTGATTTAAAATACAGGGTGATCAAGAAATAACAGGAGGCATTTGGAGCCCTGTAGCGAGTTGAACGAGCTCTCTCTCCCTGAGCACTTCGAGCAGCTTATCCTTGCTGATTTGTGTTGTGCTGTTTTTACAAGAAGTGCTGCTGTGTTTACTGTTGTTTACAAGAAGTGCTACTGTGTATTGCCTCAGCTGTGAATTTATTGTCTGCATACTCGTGGTTTTGTGTTTAATAAAAGTCGTCATTCGTTATTGAGGTCTGCTGATTGTTTTCTGCGATCGAACCCGGTGAATTTACGGACTAAGTAGAATCTGTAACAATATTATTAATAACAATTTAACTACCCACAACCAATAAAATAAATCTTTCCAATGTACTAACACATTTAATTTCCTCAAAATGAATATATAACTTAATTGGATAACAAATATCAAAAGAAAATCTAATTTCGTTATTTGTTCCCCCAAGCAACTCTCAATTTATATTTTAAAAAGAAGCATTATATCCAAGACACGCAATTTTCAAGAACAAATTGGCTATGCCAGCATCACTTGTTCTGTTCGATAAAGAATTCCTAAGTGGTAGAGAGAACCAGATGTTTCTGAAAGCTTGTGGGAGGGTTCCCTTTATTTGCACATTTATTTATTCCGTTATTAATCGCGGATTCTGGAAGTTTCGTTTGAATTCCCAGTTTCAAGGTAAAATCTATATCTATTCGCTGTATTCTCTTTAATCTTTTGTTTGATGAAAAGTTCACTTAATTTTCTGTCAGCAAAATGTAATTCTTATTCCCATACCTGAGATTTCAGATATGTTTATTACATACTTGTTTGATTTTGATATGAATTCCAAAGGTATTCCTTTGAGTCCGAAGAAATATACATTTGTCAAATATGCAAGAGCTACGAATTTTAAAATAAACGATAATGGGTAAAATTCTTTCCTTCTACTTTACATGAAAATTTTACAATTCAGATTTAAATTTTTAAAATTTTGGAGCCATTTTATATGAATTTAAACATTTTAGAGAAGAAAATAGCCTGAATCCCTAAAGGAATAGAAACATAGACGATATTTATTCTTTATGTTTAAATACTGGATTCATGATTTACCAAGATAGAGTGTATGTAATGCCGAATAGTTATTTGGAAAGAAGCCAATCCAAATATTAACGATATTCACAATAATTTTTATGGGTAAATACTGATTTACTTTCTTTCAAAATTATACTCAGGATACTAACAGAAATTCGTGAAACTTCATGAAGCTTGTCTCCAAACAATCACAAATAATTTATATCTTGTGTAAATCTACTTTATTTAAGCAGAATCCGGAATATTTTATTTAAAATGCATCTATTATAGATATCGTCTGCAAACTTTTATCAAATATTTTTGAGGTTTATATGAATATCTGAAAACAGCCAGGAATGTATTTCTTTTTATCGTCTGAACAATAATTTTTTTCAATAAGAAAATAATTTTCATTCCGAATTTTGAATTTGCTCCAAAAAATTTGGATTAAGAATTTTCAATTTTCAACAACAGCATTTGGTTCAAGCAATCCAAGAGATGGTTGCTCAAGGCCATTCGTTTCTGAAACTCGTTATTACTAGTAATGAAACTTGGGTATATACTTATATAAAAACAGCTCAACGATCAAGTGAATGGAGCTTGAAAGATTGATCAAACCAAAAAGATCACATCAAAATCATTCAAAAATAAAAATGTTTATTTTTTTTTCTGTTAATATTAAAGTGTTGTGTATTATGAATTCTTAACAACTGGTCAAACCATTATAAAAAGTCAATAAAGATTATTATCTAGTTGAAACGAAGCAATTCATCAAAACGACTCGAAATGTGTCGAGAAATGAATTTCATTTTATGAGTTTTGTAGAATGAAAATACCTCTCATAGTTCAATTATTATACCTCTATTTTTAACCAACCATTTAACAAATATAGCACTACAAGTTCCGTGTTCATCAGATATTGCATAGCATGTATTTTCCTGATTTCCATTGTCTAAATTGCATTTTAGTGATTATTGTTTTGAGTCCCTTAATTCGGTAAAAGAAAACTCGCTTCGAAGTCTGAAGCAGTTTCGCGAAAAAAGACTTTAAGGCATGTTTTGAGATTGGGAAAAATATTAGCAGAAGTGCATTGCAGAGAAAAGGGATTATTTTGTAAAAAATGTGACCAATATATTAATATCTTTGTTTTATGTCTCCATTCTAAGTAAAATCACAGTAATATTCCAAACTTAATTTCTGACTTTCAATAACCATCTATTGCATATAATGGAGACTCTAATGAAAATAATTTGACTTGAGCATTGTAATATTATTTTCATTTCCTACTCTAATATTTATACAACCAATATCTTCATATTTCAAGAAAATAACAAAAATTTGAATTATCATTGTGATATTTTGATAGCTTTCATATGATTTGACAAAAATACATATTCTACAATTTTGCTTATTTGTTTCTTTATGCAAATATTTGTATTATTCTGTTTTTCATTTTGCGATATTCAAAGCATTATTTTTTTAACATGGATATGGTAATTTTTCTTTTCTAAGAAATATTTTACAAAAAAGAAAATGGAAGTTCTCTTTTAAGCAAAAGGATGTAAGAATTAACAATTTAAAGCTTTAGCACAAGAATTATACGAATTAATGCGTTTTAATTCATGAAAAATGAGAAGCAAATAATTCTATTAATCATATAACTACGAAAATAAAATATCCTAGGTTATTTTAATTTATCGGATGCCAATGTTGGGTTTCTACATTCACGCATTAGCACTTTTATCATTCAGTCAGTGGAATATCAAAGTGGAATATCCTTTAAATTCTAGATACAAATTTTGTTCATATTTAAATTGTTGATAATTATATTCATCTTCCAAATCATATCCGTTTATAAAAAGCAGTGCGGAATAGATAGAACTTCCTCTCTAAACTTTACCCAAAGCAAGGTTCTCAAACGAAACGACATAAAGAGTTATAAATGTTTATGTAGTTTGAGTTAATAAATATTCTACTGAAAAAAGCTAAATTTTGTGAAGTTCTCCCATTTATATTTCCCCTATCAATCATATTTAGTATAATATTTTTGATGCGCCAACATATTAAGCAACAAAAATGTTTCATTCTTCTGCTACTGAAACTGACCAAATTGCAAAGATTTAATTAGTATACATGATTTTTGACTTTTTGAATATCCGACTTAAGTTAATTCTACCAATCAATGAGCAGAGCGTTCTCATTGGTTGGTTGCTTTAAATAATTAAATTAAACACCTCATAGCCTGGTCCATATAGAAGTTAGTGTAGCAAAACATATTTTGTCTTTAAATATTTGAGCGTCTAGTATATTTTACAAAATACGATCAAAACTCAGATGATTGTAGAAAAATTTGGACGTATTTTTTCAGGCAGTACATTTACTGAATCAACCAGCATTAATATATTTTCTTTGCGTTATTTAGAGCATTTATCTTATGTAAGTTTATACCTATTTCTAACCGTTTAGAATTAACTGCCGAACCAATCCCCCAGGAAAGGTACTTCAGATATGGGGATGAAAAACTTCCGGTATGGTGACTGGTTCTCTGTGATTGGTGGTTATAGAAATAACATGAGATCGGCTACTCCCTACCAGAGATGAAACATGCCTTCTAAGGTAAAGGTTGTACCGCAGCCAGTGATGGTAACTTCAAGACTCAACTGTTGTTCTCGCCTATGCAATTGTGTGTTCCGGTCATTCAGATTTTACAATGTTCCTCAGGGAGAAGCGAAATTATTTGTGATTATCTATTGACCATGATTAGCATAATTTGATAATATAATATAAAATGCTGATAATATAAAAACTACTTTACAGAGTAATAAAATAAGATGAAAGTGTTAAATTATTTTCAAAAATCATGCATGTAATGCTTTTTATTTTCTCATATAAAAAGAAAGAGTTTTATTATCGCCAAAACATTCTAACTCGATATTTCCACGTTTGTGATCTCCCTGAGCGCGACAAACGCATTTTCGGAATTATGTCTATTTTGGGGGGGAAGGGGAAACAATGGGACTCAAAAACACTTTCAACTAGACGGCTGAAAATTAATATATAATGAGATCAATTTTGAGACTTCTATCAGATTTTTAATGCATTCCATTTCCAAGGTAGTCTGCCTGACCGGATGTCCGAACATAAACCACAGTCATTGTTACAAAATGAAGAGAGCTAGATGGATAAAATTTGTTACATATATTTCGAATCTAAACTATACCTATATATTATATTAGGAATTAAATCTATCTACGGTCCCACCATCTGTCGTTCTGTGCTTTCAAAGTCCTGTAAACTCAATAATTCAAAAAGGCAATAATTTAAAAGATTAAAATTTGATATATCATTTCGTAACTACAATTTGGTGCCAAATTTTAATTTTGATCTGCAAAGAGACGTCCAAAATACATGTTCAATTTTCTGTTACTGTACATTAACCACATACTAGCGATTAATCACTGAGCTCTATATTCAGTAAAAACACTAGATTCGCACCAAAGATTGTTATTTCGTAATTATTGTTCACGAATTAATATCGACTTTCTTTATTATTGCAACTAAGCAGATGGCTGTTATGTGTAGAGCCCTGAAAATAAAAATCTGAGCATTCCTGATGCTCACAGTCTTGCCCAAAATTAGAAATTTTATGTAGGCCGGGATAACCTGGTTGGTAGAGCATCGGATTCGCGTCCCTTAGGTTGCGAGTTCGAACCCCGTCGGCCGAAGATTCCCCGCGTGCTTGATGGCTGTGAGGGCGCTGCGGATGAATAGAACCAGAAAACGAACTGAAGGGAAGAGGGTGGAGAAGGAGGACGGTGGGAGAGACGGTGCCGAGAGATGAGAGAGATGGATGTTCGGAGTTCTATGATGTTCTCATGCTGAATTTTGTAATAGTGTTCATATATGTTATGTTTCGTCCTACGTCAATTAAATGTTGTCAAAAAATTTAAATATGGTGTCATGCCAATTATTTTCGTTTACATTTATTTACTAAAGGGCAGTCTTTGCCTTATTAATTTTTCTGATGAGAAATAAGAATTAAAAAAGCTCGGCAGCGCCGACAATGGCTGACGCGCGTTAAATCTGTCGTGGTCACAAAGTCCTCCATGTCGAGAGTAATACCACTGGGGGTACTGGATCAGGGGTGATCGTTATCTGATTCAGGTCTAAATTACGATCTGTGTTTGAGTGAATGAAGTCCGCCCGTAAAAAGGGTTGTGACGTGTGTGTAGCTAAGCCGTTCTCTTGGCCCTAGATTGTGCTACTATAGATATAAGAGGCTCCCCCCCAGGCCTAAATTCGCTTCGAACAGCGGAATTGCCTATGGCAAGTGCCATAAGAAACAACAACAACAGAAATTTTATGCGGGGAAACACTTTTATTGTAAAACATGCAAGAAAGTTTCTGGGAGACTATTTTCGTTAGTTGCTATTCTATTACCAGATAGCAATTATGGTTCAAATAGTGTTAAATTATATTATTGCACAAATGCACTTAAAAGTATAAGAAAGGAAGGAAGAGAAAAAATTTTACATTTTTAAATTCCTTTAATTACAGTATATTAGTGCTTAGTTATTCAAAGTTGTATTATAAATTGTTAATTCTAAAATATATATTTTGAGATATTATTGATTTTATAATATAATGCAGGGCAATTTTGTCGCTGAATGATTCCAGAGGTTTATTCTTCCAGTTTTAATTAAATGACTTATGCCTAGAATTTCATTCACCTATTAAAAAAATCACATAAATTATAACACAATTATTCATTTCCCAAAAAAATTAAGCTATATATTGTTGTAATTTAAAAATATAAATCTGCAAAATCATCCTCTTCACTTAACATTTTTTATTGATAAATATACCAAAATACTTGAAATCTTGTCTTCAAATTAATTCGAGATAAAGGAATATTCATTTTGATTCCCAAAATATCTAGAGATCTCAAGTTCTTTACTATATTAAATTAAAGAACACTTTAATGAATATATTTTTAAAAAATCCGAGTATTTCACAAACTATGGAGTAAGAGATGTGATTCTTAGTAACTTTTGGAAAACGTGATTACACTTCAAGTACTTAAATACTCCTTCTTCGCCGAAATGAAGAATATTTGTATCTTAAATGAATAAGCCTTTCATAACTTGAGAAAGCAATTAGCAAGTGCAATTAGTGTGCAATTAGCATTTTAAGATGAATGAACATTTTTAAAGATAGGAGCATTGAAACACTGAATAAATGTTTAAAAAATAAAAATGTTAAAGATATATTTTTAACATTTTAAAGTTTTTTTATAAACATTATCATAAAGAAAATTTTAATATTATTGTATACAATTTCAAATAATAAAATCGTTTCCCCAAGAAAAAAAAAGCAGTTTTAAACAGCAGTTTCTTAAAATTGAAATGTGATCAAATTCTTTTAAATTATTCAAACTTCTATTATTTCTACAAATAATAATGGTTCAGGCATTTTTTTAGATTTAGAAAAATAGTTTAAGCCCGGCTTTAACCATATTTTGAAATATAACTAATATTCAGTTAATTTTAATTTTCCAGTATTTATAATAATAAATTTAAAAATATTTAGCAATATTTCGCCTTCTTACTCTCTCGTATAAGTAGTACAGAAAAAACAACGTCAAAACATCCGAACTCAAGAATTTGATGAATCTCCTGATTTTAAACCTCCCATAGTTCGAAAAACACATTTTTGGAAAATGTCTGTCTGTCTGTGGCAAAGGTGATTCAGAAACGATTTAAGCAAGACGGTTAAAATTTAGCATTAGGTCTTTAAATCAAATTTGCAGATTTATATCATTTTTTATAATCTGTTTAGAGGAAGTCCATCTGTCCGGCTGTTCGAATATAAGTTAACATGATAATTAACGAAGAGAGCTATATAGATAACGAGGGTAGAATGATAAAACGAAATTCGATAGATAGATAAAATTCGGTACACAAATTCGGTGCGCTATTGCTATAGTTCAGACATCTGTCAAATTTTTAACCAAAGCCAATTATGGGATGAATGCATGTTGGTCTGTACTTTCCGAAATAAATAAAACCGGGCCGCAGTGGCCTGGTGGTAAAGTCTCGGCTTCGGAACCGGAGGGTTTCAGATTCGTGACCCGATTCCACCGAAGAACCGTCGTGTAAGGGGGTCTGTTGCACGTTAAATCCGTCATGACCAAACATCCTCCCGCTGGTGTGGTGTGGAGAGGGGAGTGCTAGCTCAGGTGTCGTCCTCGTCATCTGACAGCGGTTCAAAATTACGAGGTCCGTCCCAAAATAGCCCTAGTGTTTCTTTAAACGAGACGTTAATATAACTCAACCAAACCAAACCGAGATAAATAAACGCGATAGTGTAAAAACGCAATGACATCAATGTATCAAATATAGTATGAAAATTTTTGACAAGTGCAATTTTCTGGCAAATTTCTTTTTTAAAAGATTAAGAAAAAAGCTTCTAAAATAGAAATTCGATTTTTGCATGGCAGAGATTAAATAACTCGCAAGGATTGCACAATAGATGCTCAATTCATGCCAAAAGTTAATATTTCCGCAACTATTGTACTCCAATGCTATGTAAGGCGTTTTCTGGCATGACTAGTTTAGTATAGAGTGTGCGAAAAAGTTTTAAGGTAACCACTCCCATATTTTTTTTTCTTATGAACAAAAAAATAAACCAAATCCTTCTCGCATACACAATTTTGCCATATACATAATAGCAAATGTGTGTCAGTTATCTCTATTGCATATAGGATAGACTAATGATGAATTATATTTGCTATCAAATGATAGTATTTTTACGCCAAAAGTTCAAACATTATATAAAATCTTTATTCATCAGCATGCATTGTAAAACTTCGGTTTTATAATCGATAAAAACAATAAAAGAATCTGTATCGAAATTTATATGCAAAGTAAACATTTCCAAAGACAGCAGGATTCTAAACATTTTCATGCATCTTCTCTTAAACCCTTACATAAAAATATACACGGCAAACACTAAATTGGTTCATAAAATTAGTTTAAAAAAGATACTTTCATTGTTTTACTGAAAAGTCGAATTTTTTTTAATATTATTCACTGCTCAGTCTTTCATTTATAAGCAACAAGCCGCCTTTGGCGACCAGCCAGTTCGCCAATCTTAATGTTCGTTAAAATTTTAATAATTAAATATTTTATGCAATTCCTACTTTAATAGCTTCTTCATCACAATATTTTAAAACTTCAAATTTTGATAGTCTTATAATTCACTCATAATATTATAAACGCCTTCAGTCATAACGTAATATGTATCTCTCTAATTTTCTGTTAGTTCCCGTAGAATTTATACTATAAATTAAAGTGGAAAGGATTAATCTGCAATTAATATAATAATATTTTTTACTGAAACAAAGTATTTTTTTGTAATATGATTACTGAAAACAGTCACTGGGCGTTTAAACTTTATGGGCACTAAAGAATATATTTTTTAATTTATGTAATATCTCAAGAATTTGTGAACAAAATTTTCTCAGACTCATCATGAACAGATCGATAAATTAACAATGTTTAATTTTAAATGCACCAAACACTAAGGAAATAAAACGAATCGTTACAATAATCGGTTGAAAACAGGTTAAAAAAAACTACTTAAAAAACGATGTACTTAAAACTATAAGCATATACAAAAAATATATAACCAACATGAATACAATTTAATTACAAAAGCACACAACTAACCTAAAAATAATTTAAATCAAGTCCGAATCCATTGAAAATTCGTTGAATCCGTTGTCAACTATCAGAACACAATGCGCATACATGAATTTTCAGCGTCAGTTACGGTAACGCAAATGTGTGAATTTTTCTACGCCAGTTGGGGTACCGCTATGCAGATTAGAAATTTTTAATTTCCTTTATTCTGAATTATTTTAATTCAAAAGTACTTAAGAATGAATCTGAAAGATTGATTAATTAACAATGTTTAATTTTAAATGCATCTAACATTAAGAAAATAAATAGAATCGTTTCAAATAATCAGCCGAAAAATCTTAAGCCTAGCCTCATGACTGTTGGGGGGGAAAAATGAAACCGTACTCATTTGGCGGTGGCGAAAATGGAAGATTTTTTTGGCGGGAAAGTTGGCGGTGGGGAAAAAGAAAATATTTTTTTGGCGGGAAAGTTAGTTTTTAATTAATAATTAAAATTCTAATTAAAAATTCAAAAAAAGGGCTATCCTATCTTTTAAGTTAGATCAAACTGCACACGGTGTGCAAATTTGATTAAAATTGGTTTAGTAGTTTAGGAGTCCATCGCGGACAAACAACGTGACACGTAATTTATATATATTAAGATTATTATTAAAATTAAATATTATTTGTATCATTTTTTCACAAATTGACAATCATATGGCTCTATCGAATGTAATTAAATTTTGATTAATTACTTGTATTAAATTCCGATTGTATAAAAATAATGCACAGTCATTTACAAAAGCAGTTAAAATTTCGGATAATATAGTATGGAGTACAAGCATAACGAGAAATGAAAAATCGTTTTAGAAATTCCTTCTTTACAAACATAAAATAAATTAAAAACAAAGACGTGTACTAACAATATGCAGATATATAAAAGAAATATGAATAACAGAGGCATAATTCATGTCATTATATGATAATATCTAACACATTTATTCATTCCGTTGATAGTCCGACTAATATATGGCTTTATATGTAGATGTTTATGTTCTTCTGCGTTTTATACAAATCTTTCCTATTTCTTTACCTAACAAAAATGATCCACTAGCATTTTTATGAATTAAATCATGACATGGTTGAGAAATATGAGTAGAAGAAAAGGTATGGTTTCCATATGTAACTATGTTCCTCACCAGCTGTATTCAAAAAGATATACAGCGATGTGTGGTATAAAGAAGAATTGTTCCCTACAATCTATCTGGCTTCTTCAAGTGTTGGTTACGACCGAATGGCAAATTGTGGTCTACATCGACATCCATAGCAGAGAGCATATATTGAATTGGAGTTCAGACATCTATATCGTCATCTGAATTAGCAAAAAAATCTGACAAACTGTCTATGGTAATATAACCTGTTTTTAGAGGTGTGTCTTATGAGGCAAGTATCTGGTAGATTTAGGATAGTTTCAGGTGGAACATAAATTTATAAAGAAAAATATTATAATTATATTTAATTAATTATATTTCATTAATGATATACAAATAAATGTATTTTGCATAGTAAGAATTAAGATCATAGAAAACATATATATATAGTATTTCTTGCTAGTAGTATCTAATATCTTGTTATATACTTTAAAAGGGCCCTAAGGTACACAAAAATGTCGAATTTGTCCCCTAAACTTGGCAATAAACATCTCAATAAAAATAAATTATTATAAAATTGTATTTTATCAATGAGTAAACGTATTAAGCCTAAACAATGTTTTCGTTCATTACCTGATACGTCATTTTCAATATTATAAATGAAAAGCTTATAATATATATGAAAACTGAGACCTTCAGATCATGAAATCGGAATTCTAATAGTGGCTAAGGGTCCTAACTCTGTATGGTTTCAAAATAACATAAATCAAAAATTTAAAATAAATAATAATTAACTGTTTAACAGCCTTAATTAAAATATGTTAATATACAATAAAGCGAAATATTTTCATAGCATACAATTAAAAATAATTAGAACTGTAAAATATTTTTAAAGAAACAAATGCTTTTCAAAGAATAATTTTAATAGCAAAATATTCCATTAATGAAACGGAGTTTTTTAAGAGGTGGGGAGAGGATAGTGATTTACATGTATGAATTTTCCTCAAAGAGAAAATTTAATATTTTCAATTTATTTTAATGCAGAAAATGAATGATGCCATAAATCTCCATACAACAAAAAAATGATCTTCCCAATATCTTTCAGATATATCTTAGAAAATGCGCCTAGATACATTTAAAAACATTTCAGAATGAAAGCATTTTCTTTAATTCTTAGCAGACATGAAAAATACCCATAAATTCAAGTCTGTCTTAATTTTTTTTTTAAATATGGCTTTTACCTTTTTTTTGAAAATTTTATCATTTCAAATAATCCATGAAAATATATTATTCTTTCCTACTGCTGTTAGATTCCCAACAGCATTTCTAAAAAGTTTCATTTCCTCGAAAAGTATGGTTTTAGCTTACTTTCATCTAATATTTACAAGCATAAGTCAATATAATAAAAAGATGTTTATGGAAGAACATTAAATTTTGAAAATTGAAAATAACGCATCTCGGAACAAAAGAAAACTACAAATAAATGATAACAGAAACGAATAAATGAAGCTTCCGACTTCCATCTCCCGGGAGTATTTTAAAATACTTTTTTACTAGGGAAAAATGAGTAGCTTGAGTTTCTGAAATTGTTAAAATGCTGTCCGGTCAAATATTTATCGAAATTTCACTTTTAAAAACAAAATAACACTGAAAACAGTTTTTCAAATTTAAATCTCATATATTTATTTTTAACACATTTTGCGAAATTTTAAACGTACCACTTTGGTATTTCTTAGAAAACTAACCAGTCTTTTAATAACTATTTTAATATTCAAAAATTTTCTACAAATACTTGTCATTTTTAGAAAGCTACTAGTTTTTATATTTACATTACTTTGTTTACTATTAAATATTTTTCACTATTTGCTGAATTCAAACTTATATCTACATATTTTTAAAGTAAAATTCTTTTTATTCCTGATGTTGCACAAATATTTTGTTTTGTATTTATTAATTTTAGTATTTATAATATATATTATCTTGCTTTTCTTATAAAATATTAATCTATTTTCTGAGGATTAAATAGCTTATAGGTGTTTGTACAATCACAATTTTTCGATGAAAAGAATTAAATTCCATTCGAACTTTACATTTTATGATATAGCTAGGACGTTATTTTTTTAAAAAATAGATCTATAAAAAGAAAATACGATTAAAAATTTCCTTTGAATAATTCTTTTTTATATTCATCACATTTTTTATGGGCCTGCTATGCATATGAATGTAAGTGATTGAATCTGCGTGGTACGGCAAGGTGGTGCAACTATTTTATATTATATTCTTTAATTGTTAATTTTCTTATTTTTACATTGTCTCAATTTAAAATTAATTTAATTCTTCTGCATCAATAAGTCAATGGGAATGGTCTCCCCAAAACACTTGTGGTGAAAGCTTATAAGCCAGTTAACAGCGACGCTACATGGGCAATTGCTTTTTTATCGTGGTAATGTTACAGGGCTGCGAACCACAAGGTCCCAGATTCTATCCTCCCTCATTACAAATCGCCACATTGGTGACCTCGGACGATGAACCTTCAAACTTCGTACAGCTGTTGAGGCGCCATCTACCCACAGCAACCCAAAGTCGTCAGACTCACTTGACGCAACAGCAACCACTCTCCCACACACGCTCGCCATAACGCTTGGCGCTACTCAAATGGGTACAGGCGCATTAGAATCAACATCAATAATGCATCACCACTCAACAGTCATATCGTTCGTCTCACCTCCAACTCACTGGAGGGAGAGTCTGTGATGAAAGTTTATAAGCCACTTAAAAGCTACGCTGCACGGGCAATTGCTTTTGTATCGTGGTCATGTTACTGGGCTGCAAACCACATGGTCGCAGGTTCTATCTTCGCTCATAACAATCCGCTACAAACTCCTCGTATACTTTTTGATAGTGATGTTTTGTTCCTTCCTATAAATTGAAATTGTGGCTCCCGGGTAATGCGACGAATGCCTTGTAGTCTACGGCAAATAATAATTACCAAATTTAAATCCTTAATGTGAATCTAGCATTTTTACTGAATGTATCGTATAATCTTTGGCGATTAATCTTAAGATTGTGGTTAATACACAAGTACCAGGCAATCTAACCTGCATTCCGGGCGCTGATTCGCGCCGCAATTTCATATAGAATTGAAATTGTAGTCACAAGATCACACGTCAAATTTCATGTACTTAAGTCACTGCGTTTTTGAGTTACCGTGTTTGCATACATGTGAAAATACAAAATGGCAGCCAATCAACCGTTTGTCATATTTGGTTTAAATGTGGTTTAGATCTAAATTTGATATGCTAAATCTGTGTACCAAATTTTATCCATTTAATTTTTTGCAGTATCAAGTTCACCGGTGAGAAGACAGGCAGACGGACAGGTTTTGAATAGATATCTATAACAATTTGATAAAAATCTAAAAATTTGGTATAAAGACCATATATCAAATTTCAACCATCTTTCTTAATGTATTTTTTGAGTTATTGTATTCAAGATAGACACTCCGACATAATATTAAAAATGCACTTAAGGAAGGTCTTAAATTGGTAGATTTGTCATTCGAAATTTTTTTACAAGGAAAGTAAAAACGGATACAGCTGTGCTCTAAATACGGATACCTTAAAGGATTATCTTTATATCGTAGTCCTCATGACACAAAGTGATAAAGTGACCATTCTCATCGACTTCTCTAGAAAATTGTTTCATCTTATTTCACGTTGATTGCGACCAGACATCTAAAACAGAGAGATTTGCTTTTGATATTGGAAAGGATATAAAAAATCAAAAATATGTGTAATATATTCTGCTTAATTAATCGGAAATATGTGACAGCTAGAAAGTAACATTACTTTATCCTTTTCTCCGCCAAATGTGCTGTGTGAAATAGAAGATATGGAAGGCCAGATTAATATCTAAAGGAAGATTGAAATTATAATTTTAAGAATATAATTAATACTTGGACTGGATAAAAGTTTAAGAAAATAAGCCTCAACGTGGGAAGAAAAAAATGTTACAATAAAAAAACTGAAATAATAAAGCCAAACAAACCATATTTATCAAATAAGTTGTATAATTTCAAAAGTAGACAAAATGCACAAAATTCTAAGATATTTCTCGCATTAAAAAGATGCATAATACTTCTATAATAAAGTATGTCTTCTGATCATTAACATTTAGAACTTATTCACCATATTTTAACTAACTAATATATTTTCAGTTAGATATATAAAATTGTGAAGCTCTATTCTTAAAAATATTTTACTCTTGTGTTATAAGACAAACGCCAAAATAAAAATAATTCTTTATGTAAGAATATAAAATTTATATTATTAAAGAAATATTAGATGGTGGACGGAATTTCTTAGTTGAAATTTTTTTAATACGCTAGAAATCTTTCATTTAAGCTTTCTTAATCTTCAACTTCGTTATGCATTTTGTTCGATTTTGTAATCAAACACCCGAGTACTTATTCATTATTAGATCAAGATTTTTCTTCCAGTTCTTCCACCTAAATAAATTATTATTTCTTCCAAAACTGGAAATCATTTATTATTTAATATCTTAGCTCTAATTTTTTCATCATTCATTAATATTCCTTTTTGTATTTGTTTCGCAATATTATTATTCTTTTATCATTTTCCATCCTGATGCATTCATTAAAAAGATTATATTCATTTTATGTGTCTCTTTTTACTTTTCAATATCAGCAGAGCCATGAAATGTAAGAAATTTTTCGTTGACTAAGAAATTATTTAATTATCATTTCATTTCTCCATTTTATTCATTTCAGCATATTATGGAATATTGGGAATGATGAGAGATTTTTTCTTGCTCATGAACACATTTCATTTTAATATTTCACATATTATTGCCTTAGCAGTTGTTCATAAACGTAAATTGCTGTGTAAAAAGCATTACAGTAATTATAAAAAAAAATTCTATCTTAATAAGAATTACACCACATCCTAATAGAGAATTTGATAAACATTCTGTTGCACTGGCTAATTAGAATTAATTACGATCATTCCATTATAAGGTAAATCCAGCTTTCATGATAATACTATAGTATAATGTATTTCAGATCATGAAGGGACGAACAACACATAAAAAAGAAAGAGGAAAAGGGAATTTAGTTAATAATAATAATAATAACATGCCTTGTCATCTTTTAATTCTTTAAAGGGCCATTTTTTTCTAGTCATATTATGTTAAAATATTTTTAGGCTTGAAATTAGAATAAGAAAAGGGATTCATTTAGCTTATTAGATAAATTTAATTTGATTAATTAATTAATTTGGTTAATTAATAATTAAGTGACAAATCAAGACACGTCATTTTGTCTGAGATAAAGAACTGAAGCATCTAAGTTTCTGACTTACTAAAAAAATTTGTCAGAACTTATGCCAACCTACATAATTTCATACAAAGATTGATAAATTTGGTGGGAAGCATACTTCCCACGGCCCTAGAAAGTTTTAAACCATATCATAATCGCGAAAAGCCGGCGACATGGCCTAGAGGTAGTGCTTCTTCCCCGTGATCTGGATGTTCCGAGTTTCGAGTCCTGATTCGGGCATGGTTGTTCTTCACCCTGTGTTCTATCTGTGAGGTGTGTGAAAGAGCCCCCCTGTAAAAAGGAGTTGTGCAAGCGAATGTGTATGTCATCTTCATAGGAGCTAGAAGTTAGACTTCTGCCTTCGGTTGCTCAGGGGTTTTTATTCTCAGGCGCTACTGCACGTTCTGCTTAAATCGCTGACAGTAAAGTGCTATAATTAACAACAACTCTAAAATAAAAAAAAATTGATTTAGGAGAACTGGAATGAAAAGCCAATCGGATGAATTACAAGGCACCATTGATCTGGGCTGTACTTACACAAATATTCTCTCAAGTTCTGATTGAATACGGAAAATATATAAAAGTTTAGAAATGATGAGATAAGGGGCATGCCCATCACGCCTCAAAATTCTTTATCACTTTCGTTAAATATCACGCATTTTCGAAAAAGCTCACCACTACATCCTCTACTTGTTTGGTACGAATGTAGCTATGTGTCATAAGAAATTTGAACAGTTGGTATGAATTGGTATTGCCCAAGTGTAAAGTTTCATCAATTAAAAGAACTTCATCATCTCCAACTTTCAACAGCCTTTTGCATCTTCCAACTCATCCTGGTGTCATTTCCACATGCATAAGCTTTTGTATATCATTTTGGCTTGTTTTCATGTTTTTCATCTGACCTCATAGTGTGTCTTGAATTTTGAATCGCTCCTGTGTATGATAATTAATTTTAATATTTTCATTCCTATGCAATTTACAGTTCCCAATAATTTAATTATGATATGAGAATGATTAATCGTGCTTAAATGAGGGACTAATTTTCTATTTTTAAAAAAGAAGATCAATCCCTCATGAATGGTATATAAAAAAGCTCCTAAAATCCTTTATTTTTGAAGCTTATTATATGCCACTAATTTCTCTATGTTTTGAAATTATATCGCAGACATCTGATGTTCAAATAATCTCTGTATGTTTTCTCTACAATAGTTTATCTAAGAATATTTTAATTCTATATTCAGGAGCAGAAAAGAAATTGAAACTTATCCTGATATATTTCTAAGAAACACAAATCTCTCTTTTTAAATCTTCTTTTTTTTTTATTATAATTCAAGAAAAGGTATCAAAATTTAATGTCTAGCTGTTAAAAGAAGATAGCTTTCTTAATTTCAATGTTTTACATGTTAAGAAACTGCCTTTTAAAAAAAAATTTTATTTTTTAAATGGAAAACATTCCATTATTTTCATTTGCAACATCACTTTTGCTAACTTTAACAAAACTCCAAAATGAAAAATGGATAAAACAAAAATTGCAATCGCACGTCCACAGATTTAAAGAGCATTGATTTCAAGTTTTATCATATTTTTAATCTTTTTTTTTTTGGCATGCATTCTTTCTTCTGCATTTCAAAAGGGAATACGCGTTTAGAAAAACATAGTAAAAGCAATTTAAATTCCTTTCAGTTTTTCAAGCTCTTTTTTTTCTGAGAAAAGCGTAAAAACGAGTTTAATTTCGAAATCCCATGTTAGCGATGATTTTTTAAAAATGCTTGACAAGTCTAGACACGTTCTGCAATTAAAGTTTAAATTCAAGACAGATACGTAGGAGTTTAAATTTCTGTTTTTAAGGGAACAACTCTTTTATTTGAAATATATTCGAACACAAGAAAAAAGAAATGAATTCAATAAATTTTAAATATAGAGTTATTTTTGCTCGTATTCTTTCACTAAGTTTTTATAATGAAGTGTTTTTTTTTTGTTCTATTTCTATTGCTCAAAAGTTGACAATGATAACTAAAAGAAATTTTCTTGGATTTCTAGTAAAATGAAAGTAATACTAAGAAAAAGTGTATTTCATTTGAAAGAAATAAGTTATTTCCTTCAACTAACAGTGTATCTCATTGTAAAAAAAAACCAGCACCAAGACAGATTTTGCTCATGCGTAGTATGCTTTTGTAGGTAATAAGGCTTATACCACCTATATTTATAGCGACGCATTACTATATCCATTCAAAGATAGAGATCTTCAAATCATGCTTTATTTTTACCAATGTATTTACATCACTATTTCCGAACAATATGTTATCAAAAAGAAAAAAGTTATTACTGAAGTAAGCACATAACTAATCATATGGAATAATGGTGATTATGAAAGCTTTTTGTAAAAGTGAAATATTGCTTAAATTTAAAGTTCAAATTTCTTTGTTATTTTAAAATTTATTCATGTTATAATGAATATGTTTGAAATTCTTAACCTTCTTTATAAATGTCTAAAGATCCCATTTTTTCTTACTTTAAAAATAAACGAAAATTATAATAATTTAAGAAAACTGTGCATAATATTCGAAGGAGTATAAACAGATTAAAAAATTTAAATATATAAGTGTATACTGTAGGAAACTAATCTTTCAGAATACTGATTGATAGGAAAGAAGTACTAATGGCTTTCTCCACATGTTTTTTGTGTGCGCACCGGATATACAAACAGAATCTGGCTGTCAATTCACAGGAAGTTGTTGATGAAATACAGAGGAAAGCAAAGAGAATGCCTCCTAACCATAACTCTGACTGTTTATTCCTACCTTAGTTTGATTTTAGTTTTATCCTTACTTTAGTCTTAGCTTCTCGAAACTGACTAATGTTCATAGGAAAGTATTTTTTGTAACTTCAGATATATTCAAATTTCTGATTATACATAGCCAATATTCGTAAATAATGTTCTTGTAAAATCAAATCAAGGATCTGATATAACATGCATATATAAGGGAAAGCACAGACATTTATAGTAAGATTTCGTCACATTTTTTATGAAAATATTCATATTTGTTTCATAATCGTTTAATAGATATTAGTAAATGAATCACTTCAACAATGTCTTTAAATTCTTTATTTCAAATGACGTACACACTAATACCTGTAATATTCTGTATAAAAAGTTCTGCTTTTTGCAGAAGTTTATGTCAAACCAAGACATTGAAACTAATCTCAACTGGTAATCTTTAAGATAAATGTATTCTCTTTGAATGATTGGTCAAGAATTAAAATCTTGATAAACGGGGGGCGGGCGGAGAAACCATATCGAAAACCTTTCCATTGTACAATAAATATCTAAAGTCTCTCACATGATGTGAATAGAAGTGCAAAATGTAACAGCTTGTTGTCATTGGGACACTTCCAGTTTTTATTCACAAACATTTTTAGGGAACGTGATGAGCTAGGATAGAACCTGGAACCTTGTGGTTTGCAGTCCAGTAACTAAACCATGATACAAAAGCGTACGCTCGTGTAACAGGATTATATGCTGTTCACCACAGATTCTCCCTCCAGTGAGACGAACGATATGGCTGTTGTCTAAATAGGCCTGTACCCAGTTGAGTAGCGAGTGTGGGTGAGTGGTTGCCGATGCTGCTGTGCCAAGTGAGTCTGAAGACTTTGATTGATGCGTCAAGTGAGTCTGGTTCCGGTTAGATGGCGTCACAACAGCTATAAGAAGGTTGAAGGTTCAGCGTCCGAGGTCACCAATTTAGGGAACGTGATGAGCTAGGATAGAACCTGGGACCTTGTGGTTTACAGTCCAGTAACTAAACCATGATACAAAAGCGTACGCACGTGTAGCGTAGTTGTTAACTGGATTATATGCTATTCACCACACATTCTTATAGCTTCCAAAATATAATTTCTATATTAGTTGACAGAATCATGCAACCATAATGACTGCAAGAAACATTTCCCATTTCTTCGAAGAAGCAACTCAAGTGCAAGAGTCGTTTCCACCAAAGAACCAGCATGCAAGAAGGTCTGTGTCTGCTAAATTCGTCGAAATGTCCACAAACATGACTCAAATGTCATCTTTTAACCACGTGTGATAATTAAGACTTCCGATTCAGATTAGTTCTCCAGCTGTTTCAAACTGGAACGTAAACTTAACAGATGTTAAGTTCGATGACCGATTTGATTGAAATATTGATACACTTGTTGCTATTAGCGATAGGCGAGGATCGAACTCGCAACCTTATGGTTCATAGGCGAGTAACATGACCACAAGACAAAAGAAATTTCTCATGTCTCGTGCCTGTTATCTGGCTTATAAAGCGTCACCACATTACTCCCCCTCTAGTGCGTCGGAGGTGAGACGAACGATATTTTGTCCTGTTTTTGTTGTTATTAGTGGTGATATTGGCTGTTGCGCCTCATCCATCTTTTTTTATTGGCTGATTATTTATCAGCTTCATTTATTTATTGGCTGATTATTTATCAGCTTCATTTTTTTTGGCTGATTATTTATCAGCTTCATTTTTTATTTATTGGCTGATTATTTATCAGCTTCATTTTTTTTTTATTGGCTGACTATTTATCAGCTTTTTATTTATTTATTTCTGGTAGAGGGCACCACAACAGTTGTATGAAGGTTTGCGTACATCACGTCCGGGTCACCAATGTTGCTATTAGCGATAGGCGAGGATCGAACTCGCAACCTTACGGTTCATAGCCGAGTAACATGACCACAAGACAAAAGTAATTTCTCATGTCTCGTACCTGTTATCTGGCTTATAAAGCGTCACCACACACTTCGATTACTGCGAAAAAAATATGCGCCAAATTCTGTCTATCTTGCTGGTTGCTTCCTTGAGGTATCCTTTTTCTTTATGCAGATACAGACATTTTCTAAAGAAGTATTTTGTAAAAAAATGTAATGAAAATATACGATTTTGTTGAAAAGGCAGATTATTTTAATTCGTAATGTTTTTAGTTTTTCTCTTAAGTGTTTTTGATTATGTTTTTACGTTAACATTTTAATGGAGAGTCAAATGAGCAAATAAGTACAATTTCCAATAATATTTTTGTGGATACAAAACAATCTTTCAAAATCTTAAACTCAGGAATTCCACAAGCTGTTTTAAAAATTTTTGATGCTTGCAATATTTTCCCTTTTCATACATATAATGCAAAAAAGCAATAAAAAAGGAAATTTTTGAAGAGCTACACACACACGTTTACATCTAAAGAGGAAAAAAGATTAAAATACAAATCCCATACCATGTTTGTCAAAAGAAAGGAACAAAAATCTTCTGATATTATATTGCTAAAGTAAGGGAAAAAGTAAGGTTGGTATAATTTATTTTCACTTACGGTTATCAGAGCAAGAGATAAAAGTTTCAGAGCTTTTAGATAAAGTGTTTTTCTCTTATAAACTATCCAAACTAACAAATAGATACAGTTATGTAATAAGGAACCAACTCCGAAACAGAACTGAAATACAGCTTTTTTTCGTAGATTGTTGATGAAAAAATTATAGATTTGAGATTTCGTAGATTCATTATTCCATTGAAATAATCCGTTCGCAACAAATTGCAGTTGGTTGGAGTTTTAAAAACAGACAATCGCGCTCGATAATAAATCTATAATTTATAAATTGATGGTGGATCTTTAATTGCATAACTTCATAAAATAATATATTAATTATGCTGTAGTGGGAATCTTTATTTAAATATTGGGCCTTTTGTTACAACTCTCCTGAAAAAACTTCTGAAAGACAATAAGAGACGTTTGCAACAGATTTGAATACGTGATGAATATCTTCTTTGAGGTTAAAAATCACTGTTTAATTTGTCGATGAGTCATCCATCTCAATGGATTTGAAAGGGTTGAAGGACTGGAATTTTTATGTTACCATGACTCTCTAACGATTAAAGATTAAATTATCATTCAAATGAAGTAATCGTCATAACGAATAACTTTTTGTACTAAAAGATTTTCATCAATTAAATTATATTAGAATGAAATTGTTGAAAAATGACTATCATCCTTTTTTCCAACTGCTTTTTTATCTATGTTTCTGATATATCGTTGGGAAACTCTCATCAATTACATTATCTCTTATTATTCTTTCTTCCTTTTAATTCCAACTTTTATAAGTAAAAAAAGGAACTTCGACAGAAGAGGGGTCCTAGTATCAAACAAAGGAACCTTTTTTTGTTTTTGTTTTTTTCTGTCTGTTCCTTTACAGGAATTTCGTTATTTTAACAAACTGAGATAGGCATAAATTTTATATTATCACTACATAATAGAAATAGACATGTAATATGAATCCAATTATCACATCAATGAAATAAATTCTATCATTTTAATATACAATATAGCAAGAAAAAGGTATCAAATTCATTTGAATTTAAAAAGAATTACTTCCAAACGTTTTTAAATAAGTGCACAGGGTGAGCAGAAAGACTTTTCTTGATTATAAAATTAATCAACAAATAACCATTGACTAAAATATTATAAAAAGTTTTAAATTAAAAAATTGAATCATTTTATCGTTTAAAAAATATCACAATTAGTTTATAAACATAAAAGAATACCAAAAAGGTTTTAATTTTTAACAAAATAGCGACAATAACACAAGAATTGTGGCGAGCCTTAAGTCCATATGAAACCGAAATGGTCACTTATATTAAAAGGGAAGCAATAAAAATGCAAGAGGTTAGTTGGTTGGTTTGGTTAACTAGAAGCAACACTAGGGCTTTTTGGGATGGACCTCGTAATTTTAAACCGTGGTCGGATGACGAGGACGACACCTGCGCTGGAACTCCCCTCTCCACACCACACCAGCGGGAGGACGTTTGGTCATGGCGGATTTAACGTGCAAATGACCCCCTTACACGACGGTTCTTCGGTGGAATCGGGTCAAGAACCTGAAACCCTCCGGTTCCGAAGCCGAGACCTTACCACCAAGCCACCGCGGCCCCCATGCAAGGCCATAAGAAAACTGTGGCTGATTTTTCTTTATAAGTTGAAAGAATTCTTTTCTTATCGGAATAGGTTCTAGGAAATAAACAAAGCATACGTTATTTTTTCTACAACTATATGTGTATTAGCTTCATATTTTGAAATAACTAGTGTAAACAAGTGTAAAAAAATAGAATTTTAAGAAAATAATAGTAACAAACGCTTTTATTTTTATATTATTTAAGAATTATTTGGACCAATGTCATCCTTAACAAATAGTTTCTGAGAAATAAACATAGTAACTATTTGCACTTTTGCTGGGCGTAGATGCCTTTATTATGACCGGAAGTTAAGAAAGACTGTAACCGACAGTAATCAAGTTGCATTATGTGCGTGACGAATGAATACTTCTTTTGTTCGCTTCTATCCCCAGACACTGCGGGAATGCATTTATTTCATTCCACGGAAAAGAGCGGACGACACTAAACATCGTAAAAGCGTTCTTAATTTGATTCTGAATCAGCTGCTGTTCGATATTAAAAGCCGCTCCCTCGCTTTTCCAAGTTTCTTTAACATTGTTCTGCAAGAATTTACTATGAAGCAAAGGTTTCTGTAATTTTATTATTCTGGAGATAAAAGCATGTTGTTCGACATAATTATTTTATTATGACATATATGTTGTGTGTGTGTATGAAAAATAGTTAAATGGAATCCGACAGGAAATGTTTTAAAATATTTTGCAACAGTGTAGCCTCATCCTGAATTTTTTGTAAATCCATATAAGGAATATTAAATCAAAAAATGTATTAAAATATTTAAAATTGGAGTAAAGTGTTACGAGAAATATTTTTACAGTCTTCTTTGTTAGACATAGCTATTTATTCAGTTTATTTTATATTTAAGAATTTGTTTTTTTACTTTAATTAAATTAAAGTGTAAATTGTTTTTCTATATCACTACAGAATTTTCTTAAAGCTGTGGTTGTCTGTAAAGATGTTTCTATGTAGATGAACTCACTTGAATTTCTTTATAAGCAAATAGCTCGGATACATATTTTCCATTCTTTAAATCAAATGTATCTTACAGTTATAAATTTTCGAAACTTACTTACTGTTTATGTATTCCAATAAGAATAAATTTAATTAAATTTCTCATGAAAAAAATGTTCTAAAAATGTTGTTTAAAGCATTCTAAAATGGAGAAGCTCAATTCTTTTTGCAGAATAAAAGTTTTAGAGAGAATAAAAAAAATGATTTGCAAAGGAAATATGTATCTACTACATTTTTCGAGAATGTTAAATGTTTCGAAGAAAATAATGAAAATGAATGAATGTTTTTAGAGAATGAATGAATGATGTTAAATTATTTCTGTTTATATCAATTATGCAGTGTAAATATTATCACATATCCTTAGATATAGTGGGAACCTTTTTTATCTGACAGATCTAACTCATTGTAGTCTTACCACCATACATGGGTAAGTCTGATGACCATCATGAGTGTTTATCAGGACTCGTTGAATAGTCAGAATGGACCGGAATGGTGACTCGCTCCCAGTGAGAAGGTATGTTTTGTAAGCCGCAACTTATCGGAATCATTACTCGTGATGGCGGAACTCGTGATTATTGATGTAAATAAAATTACTGCGTATATCAGAAGGTGATATCAATCCTTACAGCAATTTCGTCTGCATATTAGTTCAATACCGGATTTAGTCCGCCATAACTTTAAATTTCTAATGAATAATTTAGCACTTATATTTGCAAATTTAATTCAGAATTTGTAATTGCGAATATTTTCAATTTAGAAATTTACATTAAGACATCGGCATAGTGGCAGAGCATTGATTTCCAACTCCGAGTCTCCGATTTGAAACACGATTGCACCATGTCTGTAGAAAATGCTTCGGAAATTCGATACTAATTCTAAAATAGAACTGGAATAATTTCAAAAGGAGATCACATCAACATGAAATTATATAATATAATCAAGTATATGTTAGCTGCAAACTATGTGGTTATCAGTTTAAGCGCTTATTGGATTTTTTTTTCATTCTTAAGTTTTTTTATGAATGGTTCTTTCTTCTTTATCACATATTATAATAACTTTTATCAGAAGTATCTTAATATTTGTTTACCATACTGAAATATTCTAATTTTTAGTTATTTGTTTCTATGATACAAATCTTTTAAATTATTTGCTTTTGCCTGCGATTCCATTAAAAATAAATTAAATGCTATTCCTATGAACATACTTTATATCGAATATCGTTTGGAAGTTTCTCAGAAAATAAATAAAGATTAATTTAATTCTCTGCTTATGGAACTCCAAATGTATTCTCAGACAATGGAATGTTTTGTTTATTTAGAAATTTAGAATATTTTGATTTTTTTGGAAATATTTTCAAAAAAATCAAAATATTCTAAATTTAAATTTTAAAGATTATATTAATTACCATTTTAGACGAATCAAGATTTAAAACCAAAGTATTCAAATTGGATCTAATTATCATTTAATGCATTTCTGGTTCACTGATGAATGCCATGCTAATAAGTATATAGTTTTATGCGCAAAACTGAACGAGTTCGATCCGTTTCAAGACAGATTGTATGAAATGTAATGATTATTTTGGAGAAAGAAGGGATCAGAATTTTATTCAGATAAGTTTCTCAAAACCAACCACATTTCAAAACATGCGATTTGATATCGGTTTTCTTTTGTGTCCAATATTCGTTTATCTAATATTAGTTCACCGGATAGACATTTTTCAATTAACATTTTATTGCATAGATTATTTACTTTCCGTCAATCAAATACCTAATTATTGGCTCGAAAGTAACACCTAGAAATTTTAAATTTCTTGTTCTTAATCAGGAGGAGGAGTTCCCCCCCCCCTCAAAACTTTTTCACATACTCTCTAAGAAATTTGGCATGACAGAGAACGCCTTGCAGGGCATTGGCGTACAGTAGTTAAGGAATATTAACTTTTGGCTTGAATTTAGCATTTTTACTGAATCTATTGTGTTATTCTTGGTATCGATTAATCCTTGATTAGATCTATCGATTAATCCTTAATACGCGTTAATAATATCCAAAAATCGAATTTGTGTTTTAGATCACTTTTCTAGACAAATTTAAACAAACATTTGCCACAAAATGCACTTGTAGCCACAAATTCCCATACAAAGTTTGATATATTTAAGTCATTACGTTTTTGAATTATCATATCCATATGTTTCTAAAAATACAGACCGACAGACAATCAACCGTTGTTGGATGTGGTTCAACATTTGATCGGCGTCTACATTCTAGGTGTTAAATTTGTGTACCGAATCTTGACTAACTCTCTTAGTTTTGTATTTATCGTGTTAACTTACACTCAGATAACCGGACAGGCAGACTTCCTCTGAATAGATTTTATTCAAAAGTTCATAGAAATCTGCAAATTTGGTGCAAAAACTGTATACCAAATTTCAGCCGTCTAGCTCAAATCGTTTCTGAGTTATCTTTGTCACAGACAAACAGATGGATATTTTCGAATGATCTGTTTTACGAATTCAGTGATGTTGAATTCGTAAACGTAGAAACGTAGTAAAACGTAGAAATTCGTCAAAATACCGAGTTCGAATATTTTTACGATTACTATACTTCTCTATACTACGTGTACGAGAAAGTAAAAACTTGCAAACTGGAACATTTTAATTTTGTTCCTACTCAACACAATTAGAATCAAACATTATACTATTCTCCTTTTGTTTGTTCCCCAATCATAATCTTCATATATAAATGAATTTTACCTTAATTTTAATTTATGTCAGAATATTGTTTCTATTAATTAGTTTTAAAATATTTCTCAGATTAATTTCAAATGGCTTCACCTTATCTTACTGAAAATTTTATCTCGAACTTTCTCTGAAATGTAACGATAATTTTGTAGTACAAAAAGTTTAAACAGTTGAAGTTATTCAAAATCATTCCTCTTTAAAAAAAATTTCCCGCCTCTAATAATTGCTTGCAATACTAATTGCTTTTAGTTTATTGACTAAAATTGGAGAAAAGTAATACTTCTCCTTCATTTCATATTTATTTTTTGCATATTTTGAAAGCTGTTAGTGAAGAGATAATATAACTTCTGATTATTTTGGTAATTTCTTTCAAAATAATCCAGACTTGCTGATGCTTGCGATTTCAGGGGATTTTTTAATTCACATTTTAGAACAAATGTATAAAGTCTGAAAGTAAATAATTGCAGCCAAAATACTAATTTTTATTGTTTTCATGAAATTAATAATACATACAAACATTTTTGCAATTTTTTTTTCTTAAACAAAAAAAAATGAAAAATTAATGAAAAAACATTTATATTCATTATAATTGTTTTTACTTAATATATTTTCGAATCACTCTTAATCATTTGCCAAAAGATATCTAGAGAATGTATTTGCAAAATCATAAATTAATCATTTTTAATGGTTTATGACTAAATAAGGTGTTAATTTTTCTTATATCCTTAATGATTCCTTTTAATTATTATTAGAATTTAATAATTAGAGATAATTTATTACTATAGCTTTACAATTATTTAATTTCAAAACATTGTTAAAATCTTTTTTCCATTAAACGCTGCTTCAAACAGACAGACCATCGCAAAAAAAAACCTTGAAATATTCTTGAGATTCATTTCAGAGAAAAGAAAGCTTCAAAAGCTAATTATTTCAGACAAAAAACCTTTTCATTGAACTAATTAACCGCTTGAAATAATTACTTTCTTTTCTTGTAGTAGACAGTTTCAAGCAAAGACTCTGGAATTCTGAGAAATGCAATTAAATTATAATTATTCTTAGGAATTTCTCCAAATTAAGGATGTCATTATCTCCGTTTAAATTTATTATTAAAGCAGTAATCTGCCTTTTATTTTCCTATTCTTCGAAGATCAGTAAAAAGGTGGAAGTCCTTTTAGAAAAAAAAATGCAAATTCTAAAATACTAGTTTTGCTTATCAATATTATATAAGGGGCTTGGGTTAAACTTAGGATAATAAGAGCTATATATCAAATATTTAATAATACGCTTTCGATTATATTCAATTTTATTATTTTTTTATTAAAATTTTCTCAAATATTTTTTTGGAAACTTTATATGCTTGGCTTCAAAATAGCTTGGCTTTTTTTCATCTCCAACCACAACATGCCTCCAATTTTAACTCCAAGCACAACATTTTTTACGAAAATGCTACCAACAAAATTAAATAATAGATAAGTAATATATTTAAAAAACACGACATGCTATTAACAGTAGACAAAACATTACGCATGTCACTAAAATAGCAATCTAAAAGATAATTATTAAAAAGGCATCATGTGTCAAACGAGCGCATTATAAGTTTGCAGTTGTTAAAATATGGGCAAATTAAATCTAAAAGTAACAGAAATTGCTGCTTTTTTTAAATGCAAATTTATCATTAAAATATATTATTTATTTTATATATAATAATAAAAATAAATATTTACCTAAATATATTGTATTAAATATAATTATTTATGAAATAAAAAGGGAAGATGTTCGATGAAAACAGTTTAACGCTAGTATGATTTAACAGAATATTCTAATTAAATATTGCTGTTAAAATATTAGCAAATACTTCGAAGCTAGAAATTAGAATAAGAGACGCGTATGTTTGCTTATAGTATCGATTCTAATAATTATAGGAAAAAATTTATGGGTCATCAAAGAGAGCAAAGTAATGTCATTTTCAGTGCCGATTATCCCACTAGGTAGATTAGAGAGATGTCTGAGACAGCTGAGACGCGGTCACAAGCAAGTCGATTAAAAGACTTTATTTTCCTAGTTGTAAAATAAATAATATGGTAAAAAATACAAGAATTCAGAGAATAATAAAATACTAGGATAGCACCAACACCTGGTCTTATATAATGTGCAGAAATGTGAAACTAAATCATCTTGTTAAAAGAGGGGCCTCATAATGTGCACTACCTAGGGCTGCAAAACACCTAAATCGACCATTGGATGTTCATAAAAATTTACTCTGCGTACCTGATGTAATTTACTGAGTTTTGAGAATTTTTTAAATATTAGCCACTTTTCCAGAAAAATTTTAAGGATTGGAACTAAAACATATTCTTATTCTGTCATCTTTTTCAAATTTTTTGAGATGATTATTCAAATATTTCTATCTAATTTAAAGCACTAACGACAAAATAATTTTATTCATTGATTTTTTTTATTTATTGTTTTTCTGAGTTCAAAGATATTTCTCGCTTGTCGGCAGACTATTCATGGTAGTTTTATTTCTTCACTGATTTTGAAAAACCCAAGAATGCTCAATTTTCAAAACACTAATTTATATTGATAATTTCATAATAGAATTTAATTATTTAGTCTTTTGCATGCAAATATTTTTAATTGCAAAAAAATTTCTAAAGCATTGTTTGTTTTTATATAGCTTTTAAAATTATTTATATACTTTAAAGATAATACTTGTCAATCAAATGATTTTTTTTAAAAAAGTCACAAAACAACTCCGTTGATAGCTTAAAATTTCTAATAATACTCAAAATTATCTTTCCCATACTTACAAAATGTAAATAATTTTTATCTAATCAGTAATAATTATCTCTTAACTAATTGTAATTAACAGCAAGCGATTTAATTCTTCAGAAATTTTAGATTTAATACTAGTAAAGAGTTTAATAATAATTAGCAGTTAACAGACGGGAAGAAAAAAATAAAAGTTAGCTAATTTGTTATTATTTTCTGAACACATTTTTTTATTTATATTTTTTTCTCGGTAAAAACAATTTATATTAAGCAGCTTTATTTATTTCGTCATGTTAGTTATTTATCTATTTTATTTTATTTGGACAAATTAATTTTATTTTGGATACATTGCATTTCAGCATACATTTTATTTAAAGCATTTTACACTTTAGAAAGGATTTGAAATTCCTTTTATTTAGTAGTGCTTACTTACTATTTTATTAAAAATTATATCAATTAGAGTTTTATTTATATTTAGCATTTTATATACTTCTTTATATTTTGGTACAAATGATTCTTCCTAAATTTATTCATTCCTAGTTAATATGAAAAGTTTAATTTCTACAATAATTGCGATAGTATCTCATAATTGAATATTCTTTATCAATAACTGGAAAGAATTTTTAATAAACCAGCAAATATTTTTACATACATAAAAACTCTCGAGTAATAACAATCTATATTTATTTTTATTTTCCATAATACTCGCTATTTTTTCATTTCACTCCAAGAATTTTGAAACATTGCAAACTCTGCAGAAAATATAGCATAACATACTACAAGCGCATTTTTAATGAAACTCACTAATGCAGTGACTAGATAACAAATAAAACTAATTTTTCGACCTTGTATAAAACATATTTCAACCAATTACCAAATTAATTAACAATAGAATAAAAGTTTTACAATTCAAAACTCAAAAATCATTTCGTCCTATAAATTGTCCTGGTATTTCATGTTTTGACTTAATTGCTAAAAAAAAATAAACTTTTTAAAAATGTTATATTTTTTTTTCTATGTTAAAAATCATTTATGAATTAATATAGCTTGATTTTTTTTATAATTATGACAAATTTTTCATTTTCTTTCCAAGAATAGAAAAATATTACAATATTTCCAAAATTTGCAAACGCAACAATATGAAAATATCTATAATAAGCTTGATTGTTCAAAACCTATTTGTTTATCTAATTAATTTTTGCAACGTTTTGATTTAATCGTTAAAAAAGGTAAACTTTTTAAAAATCTGATATCTTTTTCTGTTAAAAATCCTTAATAAAGTATAATAGGACGATTTTTATTTTTTAAATTTATAAAATGCAACACAATTTAAATATTTATGACAGGATTGATGTGTTTCAAATTTATTTGTTTATCTAATTGATTTTTGCATTGTTTATTTAAAATATAAATCTAATCTTTCTACCCCGGATAAAATATCTTCCAAACGCTTAGCAAATTACTGCACCAGTCAAAGGAAAATTAGCGTCGCAAAATTCAAAAAAACCTACTCACCTTTCGGTGCAAATTCTTCGCCTGTGATTATGTGGATAGAGCATTTTAGTGAGACAATCACGTGTCGGAGCTCTTGCGTTCCTTAAGAGTAGGAGGGAAAGAAGATCTTCCTGTACATTTCCCGCATCCGAGTGAAAACGTAACTCCCTCCACTCCTTTTAGTAGGGGACGGGGCGAAAACGAAGATAGCGACACCTCACGGAAAGCGCAGGAATGATATAATTCTAGAGCAATAGTGCTGCAGAAATAAAGAATTTGCTGCTTATAATCCTGCTATTCCCGGTTCTGGCTCCATCCTAAACTGTCCATCTGAATAATCTGAATACCTTCAGTTTAAAAGAAGATGTGACGATTCTTACTTCTGGTGCAAATCTAAATTTCGTTTAGCACGTAAAAAAAAATTATTTTTTTTACGTCTTGATAGTTTTATGGACACATAATTAATACAAAAATTGCAAATTACATCTCTAAAGGCGAAAAAATTTTAAAAATTTCTTTTAAATTTTAAGGCTTAAAATTATTTTTATTTTATGTAAAATAGTACTCAATAACTCTCCCTCAAAAAGTTTTTTGAAATAAGTTAAAACTTTTTTTTAAATTTAAAGTTGTTGTTTTTTTTTAATTTTGAGCTTTTTTAAATATGAAGATTTTTCTCCGAATTTTTTTTCCAGGTAGCTATTAATATACTACATAAAACTTAGTATGGATTTCCTCATGTCAACAGTATTTAATTTTTTATAATTTTTTTATTGTAGAAAACATAAAAAAATCCGAAAAATGCAAAAATTTTGATTTTGGATCTTTTTAAAAAATTTACTACACACTTTAAAACGAATTCCATATTAAGTTTTATAAAACATATATTTCTGAACATTAAAAAAAATTGACATCTCTACCTCCCTTTTTAAGAAAACTTAGGCTTTCGAAATGTAGCATATAAGCAAAAACACAACATGGAGAAAAATTAATTAAAGTTTTGATTCATCTAAATCATAATATAAAATCTATTCAATTTGCCTATAACTTTTACAAAATGTGATTCAAGTTATTCTAAATTGTTTAAAGCTAAAAAATGCAAGAATTGTTTGAAACAAAATATTATATTTGTATATTGAAGATATAAAAAAATTAATGAAAAATCAAAAATTTAAAAATCTTTATCATAATTCTTTTAAAAAATTAATACTCTTATCAAAATTGATTTTGAGCATTTACTCCAAATGGCACTGCGGAGAATCTCATTGGAGTTTTGAGTCCTGAACCGAATACGTCACTCTAATAGCTCATTTGATGCATGCCTTTGGTAAATTAACAATATCTTTGCCAAATGAGCTTCTTTTGCAGGTGTTTGAATCTGAAAAATGGGCGTGGCAGCATAGTTTACTCTCCTGTCATGAATCCATAATTCTTCAATAATTTAATAAAAAATAAAACTACAGCTCTAAAATTTTGCAGGCACATTTAGAAAGACTCAATTTATCATATGAGCCAGTAAAAAAAATTCGAGTTTTTGATGATTTTTCGACTACCGTGTCGCCTTAATTTATATATTATTTTTTTTTCTTTCTTGGATATATAAGTCTGATGATCATCCAAAAATTATATATCCACATTTCAAACCTTCAGAGACCAAAAGACGCATTTTTTGCACTATGTCTGTCTGTCCATTTATCAGTCTATATATCTATAGAAACAATAATTCAAAAATGCTTTGAACTCAATAGCTGACATTTGGAACATGGACTTATGACTTTTAGATTTATATCAAATTTAGAACGAAATCAATTTACAAGAAGTTTTTCTGACTTTTTGTTCAAGTGAACTCAAACATTGGTGTAAAAAATCAGTATACACATTTACCATATAAAATGCAGATAAATATTAAATTTTGCACTAAATCTTTCGAACAGTTGACCGTCTATTGGTTTATACTTTCGTATGCAGGTAAAGGCAATAAATCATAAATCCAATGAAATTCAGCATGTTATCTTTAACGGTAACAATAGTTTTGAACCAAATTTAAGTGTCAATCAGCTGACACAATATGTCCAAAATACATAATTCTTCGGGAGAAAAATTAGACATTTTTGTGAAATTTTCATTACAATGTATAAAATGAAAAAAAAAATTCTTAATATTTTTTATTTCAACTAATATTCAAATCCTCTTCATAATCCAAACCAGTTTCAATTTCAAATCCAATTGTATTGAAATTCAGTTTTCGTCTTGTTTGAAAGATCTTGATTTCGTGAAAATTCATTTTTTTAAATTGCTTGGGGAAAAAATGTGAAGAAGGGAATTATATCAGGGCGTACTGCATCATATTTATGAAATTATTAATAGTAAATCTCTAGATCGTAAATTCAAAATAATATTTCATAAGATTCGAAGAGATAGAGTACAGAAGTATAGAGTGGTATCATTATGTCAATAGTTCAGTTCTTTTTACTTGTTTATGTGTAATGAAAAAAGAAAATGTTTTTTATCTGTTGAAAATTTCAATCCAGAGATTTTGATGTATCTCTACGTTTTAAGTCTCTCTGAATCCGGAAAGATTATACTTGGAACATGAAAATAAAAATAAACATGACAATTCAAAATACAATTGTAAAATTTAGTATGCGGTCTTTACAGCAGAATCCAAAATACATTTAAGAAATTCAGCATGTGGTCTTTATAGCAGAATTGTCGATTTCTGTCAAAATTAGACAATGTTCTACAGTGAAAATGATTTTTATTAATCCAGCGGTGTATATGTCAACATTATAAATCAATAATCAAACAAATAAATAACAGTATATAATTTTACAATGCTGATAATTAGCAAAATTTGTATCAAATCCGTAAAAAGGATGGGTTTGTATATTCGCGTGTAAGTTATTGTGCTAATTCAAAACGCATCACTTATACAAATTTAATAAGCTTCCTTGTAGTCAAAAATGTTAATAAAATTTGATTAACATTTGATTTGTAGTCAAATGTTCATCAAAATTTGAACTTGGAACGTATTTAAAAATATGAGTACAAAGAAAACAGAATTCTGAATTGAAATCTTATTTGCATTAGAGAATATATTTTTTTATAATTTATGTGATATCTCAATGAAGTATTCAATAAAAAATTTCTGATTCATTATAAATTTCAGTTTTTAATTTTACTTTCAAAAGAACTTAAATGACTTAAATAACAATATTTTATTTTGTTTCAGAAAATAGATGTAGTTTCGAAAAAAATGTGAAGTTTAAATTTTATACAATCCATTGGTCCTAAGGAATCATATTCAGTGAAATACTCTTGACACTCCAATTTTTAAATTTAAAAATATATATATTTATATTCAATAATGTCGATATTTTTGAAGTTCTCAGACACTTTTCTCTTGAATTTATCATTTTGGAAAATATCATGTTTCATGTTTAATTCATTTCTTACTTATGCGTGCAAAAAATTACATTTTTATAGGTTTAACTTGCAGGAAGGATTAACTTAATCTTTTAATTTGAGATTTTGTTTCACGATAGCAACACATTGATAAAAAGTTCTCATGCAGGCATAAAGTGATCATCCAATTTTTATTTTTATTTTGTTTAAAATAAAGTGCTGGAAAATATACTTTAAATATTTTAAACGTTGATTTAAAAAATTGCAATTTAATTTATGTATTAAAATCGGTATACATAAAAAGATACTTTTATTTAAGTTTAAGATGATATAAAATTCATTTTCAGTCTGTATTACTTTCGGAAGTCATCGCTGAAAGACGCCAAGATTTCAATTAAATTTTAATTAATTAAAATATCAAAAGAGGGGTTAGTTAAAGTAATTATTAATTCAATTAAAATTATTAATTCAATCATTTTCGATGTGCATATTCCCATCCTGCAAAGTAGATCTGTGCCAACTTTGGTAGCTCTAACTCAAACGGTTTAGCCTGTCATGCGCCAATACATTCGTACATGCAAACACACATTCATCTTCATTACAAATAAAGATTAGTATTCATAGGCTGTCAATCAGCACTTTAAGAAAATGCAATTTTCAAACATTTACATTACGTTTTTGATATTGAAAGGCTCATTTATAAATATTCTAAAGCAAAAGATGTTTTTTTTTTGTGTTGTTTTAATAAAAATGAGAACATCAATTATATCATAGTAAGAAAATGTGTGTTTTACCATTTTTTTTTTAAATCGCACTTTTTTTCGACGATTGACAGACTGTTCCAAATTTTTTTTATAAATAATAAAATCGCTGAAAGCAAAATTTTCCCATAACAAATAATAAATTTCCAAAGAGAATAATTTAATTAAACATTGTTATTAGCAAATCAGGTTAACTATCAGATATTAGTAACCAAAAAGATTTAAAATCTATTGTCAACTTACTTTAATGTCGTTTTTTTCATATTTTGGTGTTTGAAAAAGGGTTTTCATAATTGCAAAATTTCGGGATTTTTTAATGGAATTTTTTTATTTGTTTCTATTCATTGCACAGAGGTAGGTTTGATTGTATCTATATTTTGATTCCATAGAAATATTAATATTAGATACAAAATAATTTTTAATCATAATTTGCAATTAATAAAAAATGAGCAATTTAAAAAATTGTCAGACAACCTTTATTAAATAATTCATTATACTCACTGTCATTTTGAGCAAAATTTGAAGAAGATTTCTCCTGTAGTTTGGATGTCTTTGCAATATAAGTCATTTCTGAATTTTCATTTGAATTATTGAATGCAGATATGAATATGAATAGATACAGATATAAAAATTATTTGAGATTTATTATTTTTGTATATTTTTCTTAACATATACATCTTTACTAATCTAACTTAACATCTTTAACATATACATCTCTTCTTTCTATTCGTGATTTATCTTTTTATTAATATTCTTTTCTTCAACAATAAATGTTCGTGCATGGTTTTTTTTTTCTTTTATAAAAAGTCTAAATATCTAGGTGCAATGAATTAGTTTTTAAAATTTCAAATATGAATGTGGCATATCATCAATATTTTATAAAAAGAAAATAAGACTGTAATCAAGAATTTTTTAAACTGACTTTTTTTAAAAAAAACTTCTTAAAATTCATTCTTTTTTAAATAATTTCATAGTTAAGAAAACAATAAAATATTATTTGCCACGGACATAAATATCTAATTATCTAATCCTTAAAACTACTTAGAAAATGCCATTACTTCAATTTTATGCAGACGATAAACTGAAATTTAAAAAAATAAACATTGTTTGGCAAAATATCGCGAATAATTTATCGTACAAATCTTTTCATGATAAAAAAATTCGTATCAATTTCCATAGATACTGTTCTATAAACATAACAAATATTCGTTTCTTACATAAATTAAGATGCGTTTGTAAAAACTTAGATAAACTGTGGAAATAAATAATTGTTTCACAATTATCTTTTTGTTTAAAAATTTTACATTCAAAAAAATAAACCCTTGCGAATATCTCTCGAAAGTAGCACCATTGTTAAATATTTTTCTCTCTGAATGAGCAAAATTTAATAAGAGGCTCATAAATTACTCCGACTTTTGAGATAAAATATATTTATTACACCGTGAGGAAAACAAATAATCGCATCATTTTCAAACGCCGTTTTATCTCTAAGTAGTCCAGTAGTTAGTGTTGCCACATCTTAGCTGTAAAAATGGTAAGTTTAACAATAATAAAAAAAACATTATCGCGTAATGCTCAAAGGGGAAAAACATAATAAGTTAATCGTTTTCTTCCATGTGATATTATTTCATTAACTGTATTGTAAACAAAGCATATCTAATCCTAAAAAAACCATAATGATTTAAACTACATTTAAATATAGCTACATTTGAGAAATGAAAAATAGGGTAGAAAATTGGGTAAAAACTGTTACACTTAATTTCATATTCATCATAAAAATCATTCAAAACAAATATTGAATATAAATTTGACATGATTTTTTTCGACTGATTGAAATCAAACTATAACACAGTTAAAAATTCAGACATCATGCAAATATTTTAATACTTCATTTATTTTGATAACTGTGTTTATGAGTCATCACGTTCAAATGCGTAAAAAAGCACATACCCATAGAAACCCTTTGATATATTCAGTTCAAAATTTGATAGAACTTTAAATTCTAAAAATACAAATTAAATTTCAATTATTTTAGTCTTTACATCCTTAAGTTAAAGAGTTTATATGCACTTGAAAGAACAAACCGACAGACGTTAAACCTCTTGTTGAATTTATTTTAAATTCGGTACACGTATATATATTTTGATGCTGAATCTGCAGACTAAATTTTATTCAATAGTTTGTCTTCCTTTAAAGTTATTACATTCACTTATACTCAGACAGACAGCATTTGAATGAATTTCGTTCAAAATTTGATAAAAATTTATAAATTTGGTGTGGAGACCGCATATCAAATTTCATCAATCTAGCTCAAAGCATTCATTTTTCAGTTATTTTATTCACAGTTTAGCGCAGTTATGAAAATTGGGGTGGGTGTGAAAGGAGAGACTCCAGGAAATCTGAAACATGAAAATTGAAAGAAATTTCAAGGTCATTTTTTGTACTTTCTTTGTACACTTCGTATACAAGAAAATAAAAAAAAAATATTTTAAGAAAACAGCTTGTAAATACTTCAGATTTTTTTCATTTTATCTATATAAATAATTTAATTAAATGTATGTACTCAGTTAAATTAATTAAGAACATTAATACATCATTCATTTATTTCAAAACCACGTTGTCGTCTGCATTTGTATAAACTTTCATGGCCTGCATGAAAAATATAAATGCATGTAAAGATAAATTATTCTGGTAATGATAAATGGTATCAGAATGCCTGGAAAAGTTAGAAAATCTCATTTTCTTTCTAGTTTTTATGCTTAGATTAGAATTTTAATAATTAAATTATTAAATTCCGAATGTTAATATTATTCAGAAGGAATGACATTTCTAGATAGATCGTCAGCTATACGAAAATTTCATTTTATTTTGTTTCATAAAAAAATGCAGATAAAGTGATACGAATACACATTTTAATTAATAAATTATGTCCATTTAACTTTTATACTAACTTTATAGTAAACTTATTACTAATCAACTTATTGAACAATATTTCTCTTATCTGATATTTCCTTATTATGAAAAAAATAGTTCGCTTATAAATTATCAGTTTTGAAGTAATTTTTATTTTGTAGAAAAGTTATTATAACTAAGAAATATAAACAACCATTTTATTTAGGCCTAACAAAAAAAATCCATTTAACTTTTATACTGCTCTTACAGTAATTTACCGCCATGATATTCGGAAAAGAAAAAACATGTTTTATAAACGGTGTTCGCATTTGCGATAATTTTGGAAAGAACCTAACAAAAAGTACAAAACAAAACTTTGAATTAATCCATTAACAAAAAAAGAACGAAACCATTTCGAGTAATTTTTGTTGATTTAGGTTAATTGCATCTGCCAAAGAAACTCCATCCATTGGAATTTATATTTCGTGAAAATTAGAGAAAAGACTCCGGCGATGAGTATCGTCTAATATATGGTTATTTAACAACGTCGATTATTCTTTTCTGCATCGCGTGTGTGGTTGCTAGTGGAACTTTAGAACTAAGTGTATTTATGATTTATTAGCGCGTAGAAGTTTTGTTCTTCTAGAAAAATATTGCTGAATAACTTTAGATGGAAAGAACAGCGGATATCTTTAAACTTATAGCTTGCAATTTGTGCAATATAACTATAAATTTCTAGAAAATTACTTTGTATCTTGTTAGGAATATTACACCATGCGATTCAAAAACTGTGTTTCCTTTTAAAAATATGTTCATGGGAATATTGATTTTATTGCATAAAAAAGTCAAAAAAAATTATCTCTCATCGATTTTTCATACACCTACTTAATATGATGAATTTTGTGTTTAATTTCGCCGTAGAATGAAGAAAATATAGTAATTGGGATTTTTCTATTTTGCGTTCACTAACTGGGTTCAAAATTTGACAATGATTTACCATTTTAATGTTGAAATCAATCTCAAAAATTCATCTAGCGTATTGGCATTTTAAAGTTCTTTCTTTCATTAATTTGTTAATAATATGCCATTTTAATGTTGAAAGAACATTCAGAAGTTCATACATCAAGCTTACTGACATTTTGGAATTATTTCATTTTTTAATTTGATAATAATATACCATTTTAATGCTGAAATCACACTCAAAAATTAATGCATCTGGCTTATTGGCATTTTAAAGTTATTTCTTTCATTAATTTGATTATAATATACCGTTTTAATGTTCACAAAACACTAAAGAAGTCATGCATCTAACTTACTGGCATTTTGAAATTATTTCTTTCGTTGATTTGATAATGATATACTAGCTGAATAACTCTCAAAAGTTCATGCATCTAGCTTATTGGCATTTTGGAATTATTTCTTTCATTAATTTGATTATGATATACTATTTTAATGTTCACACAATACAAAAAAAATCATACATCTAACTTACTGGCATTTTGAAATTATTTCTTTCTTGAATTTGATAATGATATACCATTTTAATGTTGAAATAACACTCAAAAATTCATGCATCTACCTTACTGGTATATTGAAATTATTTTTTCCCTTGATTTGATAATGATATACTAGCTGAATAATGTAGAAATAACACTCAAAAATTCATGCACCTACCTTACTGGCATTTTGGAATTATTTCTTTCACTATACAAAATGAATAATGTTGAAATAACACTCAAAAATTCATGCATCTACCTTACTGGCATTTTGGAATTATTTCTTTCATTGATTTGATAAGGATATACCGTTCTAATGTTGAAATAACACTCAAAAATTCATGCATCTACCTTACTGGCATTTTGGAATTATTTCTTTCATTGATTTGATAAGGATATACCGTTCTAATGTTGAAATAACACTCAAAAATTCATGCATCTACCTTACTGGCATTTTGGAATTATTTCTTTCACTATACAAAATGAATAATGTTGAAATAACACTCAAAAATTCATGCATCTACCTTACTGGCATTTTGGAATTATTTCTTTCATTGATTTGATAAGGATATACTAAATGAATAATGTTGAAATCACTCTCAAAAATTCATGCATCTAACTTACTTGCATTTTGGAATTATTCCCTTCATTAATTTGATTATGATATACCGTTTTAATGTTAAAATAACACTCAAAAATTCATGCATCTAGCGTACTGGCATTTTGGAATGATTTTTTCATTGATTTGATAATGATATACTAAGTGAATAATGTTGAAATCACTCTCGAAGAATTCATTCATCTAACTTATTAGCATTTTGGAATTATTCCTTTCATTAATTTGATTATGATATAGTGTTTTAATGTTAAAATACAACTAGCTTACAGCATTTTGAAATTATTTCTTTTATATGCACTCGAATGGACAAACTGCCATATAAATAATATGAAAATGGACTTGTTCCTTAATTCTGGTATGAAAAGCACATGCAAAACTTTATTCCTCTAACTAATTGCTGTTTAAAGTTATCATTTTCACTCGCACATGATCAGATGAGCAGATAGGCTTCCTATACATGAATTTCGTCCAGCATTGGATTGATCTACACTTTCGATCATAATAAGACATATACTACCTAATACCATATCCTAAATACATATCGAAAAGCTAGTTTGATGTATTTGAATTTTCTCACGAACAAATAACACCAAAAATGTGCCTATCGGTTTCTAAAATCATCTATAAGATGAAGATACCTGATAATTTCGGACTGAAACTTTTCAAGGTTGTAAAATCAGAGGTTTTTAATTAGATGATAATGAAAACCTTTCATATGTGAATAACACTTAAAAATTTATCATCCTATTTCAAATGTCCTTCTGTTGGCGTAATAGGGAATTTAAGAGAATGTGATGTTCCTCATTTTCGTTTACTGAAATTTTCAAGGTTGAAATCTTTTAACTACGTACAAAATCATTTCTTGTATTGTTTCAGAAAGAGTCATTAACCTAAATTTGATATTATTCTTGATTGTATATATAAATTTATCCGAACAGTCCATGCTCACCAATAGTTAAGAAAAAGCTAGCTCATGAAAAATGTCCCTATGTGTTTGAAAATATCATTTGATTTTCTTGCTTAATCATATGGATGGACTGAACCTTCAGTCAGGGTAAGTTTAACACACTTTGCAATGCAACGAATACTTAATGGCAATCTTCAAGGAATGTTTAGTTCTATGGAAATTTCACGAAGTAATTGCAAAATATCGTTTTGAGTAAGTGTATCCGGTTACAACAATTACAAGTCTAAAGACAAAAAAAAAGATGGAAATAATTTTATTACGAGCATTGCTCGGCAGTTTGCTAAAAAAAATGTCTGCGAAAAAAATTTATAATTGTTATGGAACATTGGTTGAGTCAGCATGTCTTATTCAAGAAATTGAGCATTTAGAATTGGGTAATTGAACACAATTTGCAATGAGCACCTTTCGGCAATTGCTAAGAAACAACCATTCCATGAGAAACTGCATGAAGTGTTTAAGAAACTGCATGAAGAACTTTAACTTGAACCGCCTACTCCTACGCCCTTCCCCAAAAAAAATTCTGAATGACCGGACAGCCGAGACAGCTGCCCGTCAATACTGGCGGGAACTATGTTTGAATCTTACGAGTCATCACTGGCCATGATACAACCCTTCCCGTGGAAAGTGCGTCTAGTCATCGATAGGATGTAACCAACCATTTCTATACCCACCAGGGTGGCGAGAACCAAACACCATACCGGATGCTTCTCATCCTCATTTCTGAAGTGACCCTCGGCGATAGATGAAATGTTTTTAAAATATCATTTGAGTAAATATATCCGATTTAAGTAAATGGATGCGTCGAACCAGAACTATTTGGACTATTGAAATCCACAATCATCTAACGGGTTTTCATTTAGTTATTGCAAAGTGCAACTAAATGCGAAAAATCTGCTAAGTATAATTGAAGTAACTCTTTTCATTGCAACAAGGATTGCTTACAATGCACAATTTCAATTTGAAAAAAATATAGATTTACTTTTTTTTAATTGTTCACCCAAAACAATTCTATCCCAATATGCTGGATTTTCAAGAAGCATTCATTTGCCAAAAATAACCATGAAAAACTATCCACGGATTTCTTTTTCATTAACTCTCAATTTAGCAAGAAGGTGTGAAATTTGAGCAGAGTTGTTAAAGATACTGTAAATGCACCGAGTTTTTATAATCTGAATTGATTTCACTCAATTAATCTTTTTTTTTATCATCTCACAAAACTTTTTGTCCTCATAAATGAATTATCCTAATTATCATTCTAAAGAGAAAATAATTAATTGCAGATTAGAAAGCTTCGTGCACAATCAAGGCTTCCGCGATTTTGTTAATTGAAACTGTTTTTACCGATACATTTTCAATTAACAAAGTGCAGTTTTCCCAATTATCTGCAGGTATTTCAATTACGTGGCAAAGCATGCGGTCAAACTGCACTTGAAATGAAATAACACTTTGCATATTTGCTATCTCCAGATTCATTACATGCACTTGTATTTTGTTTCATTCCATCGGTGCATTAACAACCAATAATCCAGCCATAAATATCCAACTGGCACATTCAGTTTGTGTTATTAGTCTTGTATTATAAAGTATTTTTTTAACTAAAGTTGTATGTAAAACTAAAATTATGTAATTGTCTTTTTTTTTAATTGATGCTCAAAATTTTGTATTCTTGCATGCTATTACGAGTATAAGTTATTTCATTACTTTCAGGACTTAATTATCAATAGAAATTATTAATTTAAATTCATTTCTTAAGTCATAAATATAAAATTATCAATCGATTAACACCATTGGCATCATCTAGAGAGGGTTTTGCGAAAAAAAAATGAGATCAAGATTACAAAGTATTTATAATAATGGATTATAAATTAAAACAGGGAATTACTTTCACAAAAAATTCTGCTTTTTAAAACACAAATGAAAATGCTTGTTAAAATTTGATTTTATTAAAACATTGAACAAAATTTTGAGTCCAATTTGTTCACCGGAATGTTTCTTGGATTTAATTTCAATTTGAATCTGTTATGCAAATTTTCAGAATTTGGATTTCGTTAATATAGAATTTTTGAATTTTGAATCGTGATAGATTTTTACGCTGAGTTATATTTATTAGAAGCTTTGTACGTAACTCTGTTAAATTCCAAGATTACAACATGTCAATTACTTGAAAACATTTAAATTTCATTGAAATAATAAAAAGTATTGCAAGTAAGAAAATTATATATAAAAACACTTTTAAAGAATTAAAGTATTAAATATTTTTAAATAGAGTTTTTTTACTTTTATTCGTTTGTACATTCTTTGCAAAAATATTACATTAATCTTTACAGAACTCAACTATCCACTTACTCGTCAATTCATTTCATTCATGTTTTACTTCCATATCAATTTTTTTTTTTGACATGTGGCTATTTTTAAACCAAATTTTTGCGCACTAGCTTCTGAGGGTAAAGACCCCTGAGTACCCGAGGGTCTGAGCATAGTCTGACTTCTAGCTCAAATGAAGACAGCACACACACACTCACTTGCACAACCCCTTTTTACAGGGGGCTCATTCACGCACCTCGCAGACAGAACAACCATGCCCGAACCAGGACTCGAATCCGGAACGCCTACATTACGGGGAAGACGTGCTACCCCAAGGCCAGGACGCCGGCATATCAATCGATCCCCTTAGTAAGGAATTCCAAAATGAATATTCATCGTATAGAAACTTCTATTATCCGATGTCTCTGGTAGCCATGTCGTTATTAAAAAACTGAACTAATATTTTCATATTCTAATAAATTTTTACATATAATTGCGCCAAAGATAGCACTGGAGCATTAGCATTTCCACAAATCTAAGATTTGTAAACTGCCTTTATCGGGAGATGAGGATTTACAACTTAAGATTTATATAGAAAAAAATATACAGTTTCATTACATAATATTTCATTAAAGCCTTAAGAAAATATCATGCATTTTCAATAAAAAAATGACATGATAAATGTGAAGGGGAAAGTTTTGCATTGTTGAATAGAGGGAAATGAAAATAGGGAGAAACCATTTATATTTGCAAATAGCATTATAAAATGAATATATATGATAATAATTGTGTTAAAATATTAATATGTTGTGGTGCACTTAATTTTATAATTTCAAATAAATAATTTTGGAAAAACTTGTCTAAATAAACGAAGTCATAAATTAAAATTTAGTTTCTATTAAATGTTTCCGATTATCCTAGATGATTACGATTCTAGTCACCATCCACTTAAGTTTTTATTAGCATTATGATATTATGGTATTCAGCCTCATTAAGATAGTCCATGTACGCAATAAACAGAGTGTAAGACTAGTAATAAAATAAGATGTCTGTACATGTTAAAGAAGATAATGTTATAAGAAGACATGTTATAAGATAAGATACATGTTAAAATTTGGTACTTAAAGATACTTTGTTTAGAAAATCCTGAACATTAAGCCATGCAGAAGAAATTTTATTGAAACTAAATACTACCAATACTCTTTGTGATATAGTTAATCTCCAAAGACAGCTAGCTACATTATAAAAACTAAAAAGAAGATGAAATAAGAAAATGCACCTTTTGTACATCAATAAAAGTGTGCTTATAAGAACTGTTTTTAAATCCAGTTGAAATGAATAAACTCTGCCAGGGATCGTCTATTATTGAATCGATTCAGCTCGCACACGATTCACTTGAAATTCAAGTATTCGGTTACGTTTTACCGGTAGGGCATCAATAAGCGATAATTCAACCATAAATATCCGACCCATGTATTTACTGCTTCACTTCCTTCCGAAGCGATTGCTGCGTTGCTTCCGACCTTTTGAATCTAAATGCAGCGAATAAAAAAAAGGGACATTTTCAAAGAATTCTAGAAAAAAACATTGATATTTTGCGAAGAAATCGAAGATCGGGGGATTAATGTTGTCTTTATGCAACTTTTTATGAGTCTGGGATGCTCCAGAATGGAAAACGATTTGGGAAATGGAGAGAAAAGATTTTAGCGTTGATACAGTTTTACGAACAGATAATTTACGAATCTGAATGTCTTTGCGAATAAGATGGTTATCCAGAACACAACAATCTTAATTACGATGGAGACTCTGCTTTAACTCGTTGGTATACTGGTTCTCAATAAAAGAAAACATAAGAAACGTATCAACAATTTATTTGAGCAAGAGGAAAATGAATATTGCTTCAAAGGAGTACAATACACAATGCACACGATATTTGTATAGACTATATTCTTTATTGTTGTTACAATGATGAGTACTCACAGATGAAATAAGAAAATCTGATTCAAATAAAACTGAGGAATCAGTATCAGTGATAATTAAAGCAAATAATCACCAGGATCAATTAAAATATAAAATACGTTTAAAGTATATTCGAACAGGTGGCCATAATTGAAATATTTACAAATCTGAGACGAGTGTAAGCATCCTAAATATTTTTAAATTAAATCTAAGGTGCGAAGCATGAACAAAGAACAATTTATAACACAAGATGAAACTGTAGGGATGGCTCGTCATCTCGGGGATTAGAAATGATGTAAAAAATATTTGTCAAAGAATTGTAAGTTTTTTTCAAAAAATGCAAATCATCTTTAGCATAAGTTTTAAATTCCAAATCCAGATATCAAACTGTTGTTGCCAAACATCGCTATAATTATTATATTTGTTAAATTATTTTTGGAATTGTCAGGCTTTGTTTATTTATTTTTTCAGATGCTTGACGTAAATCCTAGTCCTCTTCACAATTCCATGCATTATTTCTACACTAAAACATGGGAACTAAAATAATATATTTTTTACATTACTACCACATAATCACCCATGATGAGATTTAAATTAAATCTAAAATTTTCACTGATATTGGGTTTTCCTGTTTGAAGACTATTGAAAAATATTCAAATCTGGCACTGAATGACCTGCATCTTTATGTTCATATTCATATAGAAAATCATACGAAATCATATGAAATATGATATTATTATAATCAGAATTAAAAATAACGTTTCAAATACTTTTTAAAAAACCAAGGATTTCGTTGAATGTAATTCTTTCGCTTTACATTTTTTAATAGTTTTGTATACGATTTTGTTCTAGATCATTATGAATTAATTAAATTATTTTTACTTGCTATGAAAACTAACAAGATATCTATTTCATTGCATACAAACATGATCAAAGGACGAAGGAAATGAGTTTTGAGTTTAAAACTAAACACTAAATAAACAAACTAAGCAGATTATAAATCAAAATAAACGTAAATTATCACATTTTTAAATTGTAAATATAAGCGAAAATCTGAAACACTTTTAAAAAAATTAGATACCATCCAAAATTAAGGTTATAAAATACTCTGATGATGTATGAAGCTTCTAATTTAATTTTTTTCCCTGAAAAAAATGCAACATTTTCATCGAAGATCATAAGAGAACAGGATAAATTCTTGAAATCTAATCATAAGAAACAAACTATACTAATCAAACTCATCATAATGTTGAATGAATTAAATATTTTTGAGTTTCTCTCTCTTCTAATCAAATAAGACCACTGAATCTTCCGAAACCATAATTTCATTTCCACTCCAATCACCGTCATTAGCATGCAAAAGGAATCATTATCCTTGCTCCAATGATTCTATGCACTATCAGGACACTTGCATTTTTCATGTAATTTTTAAAATAAACCAATCATGAACAACTACAAAAATGTTTGTCTCCTGAAATCAGATAATTCAAATAGTTGAGATGCATAAATTTCTGCAAGTGGTAATTGAGTAACTGGATCTCAAAATTATGCCAGAAACTGAATTTAGTGATGGAAATATTGGCAAAAAAAGGTGTGACTGAGCAATCTGATTCTCTGAAAAGCTGCATCATCTGTATAATACAAAGTTACAAATTATAAATATAAAACAGATTAACCCATTTATTTTGTTCAACAGTTAGATTCTTGATTCTAGCGTTTGACTGTGGAATTATTCAAATATGTTGTGTTTGATAATGGAATGTTTAATGAAGCATTGTGTTTAATGAAGTAAGTCAACCCTGGGTGATAATGCATCGGACTTCTTCTCATGGATAGTTTCTCACTATTTCAAAACGTAGACCTAAAGAGAGAGATGAATCCTGTTAACAAACATTTGACTTGAAGCTCAAAAATCTGTATTACCAACGTTATCTAGAATAATATTTAGTAGTTATTATGATATTTATTAACGTTTAAACGTATATTAAATTTGTAATGCAAATTTGTGGAAACTTTTTAATGATTGGCGCTAGTAGCTTCAATATACATATATATTTCTTCTATCTATTTTCTTGTTTGTTTTTATGTTACCTCCTACTATTTCCTTTCTTGGAAATAGTAGGAAATAGCAGTTAATGTTTTATCCTACTATTTCCTTTGTAGAAAATAGCAGTTAATGTTTCTTCTTATTATTTCGTTTGTAGGAAATAGTAGGAAGTAGGAAATAGCAGTTAATGTTTCTTACAGCTATTTCCTTTGTTTCCCTTGACTCTTTCATTTACTACTTTAGTTGCACTTTATCTTCTTTCGCATAAGACAAAATAGTTCACGTAGCATTTCTTGTAAATAATTTTGGATTTAATATTTGTTATTCTTACTATTTTAAACAAAGTTTATTAAAAACCTTTCATAAATGCTTCTTGTTTGGGAAAAAGGGAGTTTTTTTATGTCCATCTGATTCCTATCTCACCTACTATAAAGGAAAACAACAGATGAAATCCTGATATTCTAACTTAAAATTAGGAAATGTATCAAGCATCATCATATAAAACTTAAAGCACTCCTATATATGCATGCATAATAAATCTGGCCAACAAAAAAGGCAGAATTGCTTGTGACAATAAATAATAAAATTAAGCAACATTAAAATATGCAAAAAATGCAACCATCTATTTTAACCAGCTGGATGGCCACCCCAAAACTTTCTCGCATACTCTGTAATAATCAACCTAAAGCATGAATATAGATTTTTTTGCTGAATCTATAATGGCATCCTTGGCGAGATACTTGGGGATTCATCTCGGCAAGCGGTTAATAATACCCGAAAATCGAATTTGTGTTTTAGACACATTTCTCCCCACAGATTGAAAGACATGCCAAGTTTCATCTGCCTAGATCAAGGCAGCTATCTTTGTCACAGACAGACAAAGGGACATTTAAAAATGTGTTTTTTGAACTCAGCTAGGTCTAAAACATGTAAATATAATATGTAAACAATAAGAAAAACAAGTAGTAAAAAATAAAGCATTTCTGTATATACAAAGCAAGAAGTAAATCTTGTAAATTTATGCAGGAATCTATTCAAAAATGAGGTATTCAAAATCGTGAGCAAAATAAAAACTGAAAATTAAGGATATTCAAATAAAAGTCTGTATAATATTAATTCTAACTCACATTTATTGTTCGAAGAATTATTTTTTGGCCCAATCCAAAGCTACAATGCAATGCTATAATTTACTTTTAAAAACAAAATGAATATGCAACAATATATTTTTTTCCTCTCATCTTTCCCTGTAAAGGAATTCTGTGAATCCAGAATTGTTAATTTGATTAAATGCAGTGTATAAATCTACTAATTATATAAAAATATGATACATTCAACACGAAAATTATAAAATTATGACGGCATTTATTGAGAAAAATATGCAAGTTGAATATTCCAGAAAACTTTCTTATGTTTCAGCATTTAGCCTGTACAAGATATAAATATAATCATTTTATACGTAAAATACGGTACTTTTACGTGAGATAAAGTATTATAAATACTTTATCTCAAGACAGAATAAATCCTTGTTTCTTCATTCGGTACTTTTCCGCTTGCCGGGCACAAATGCCGCCAATTGTGAACCAAACGCGAATTTGGTGTAAGAAATTTGGCGAAATTCTACATTATTCGACGATTTTTCGCTTGCGCTCGGCTAACGGAAAAGTGCCCTTCATTCTCTATAAAAACAGTACAATACCGATGGAAATATCTATACCATATGCTTTAATTTATCTTTGAGTATTATATGCAGTTGCATACCAACACAAACACTTGCTTTGTTATGAATTTCAAATGTCTAGATTATTTCCATAATATTCAATGTGTGAGTTTTTATAATATTGTCCCAAGCATAAAAGAAGAAATCTTATGAATTATTCTATTAGCCGCATTTGGCCTCCCAGGTGATTCCCCGAAGATATAGGTTACAAGTTCTTCCACTTAAATCATGATTAAATATACATTCATGTCCATGACTCAGTCAAATAGTCAAATATTAAAACCTGTAGCACCTCTTTTTCACCTTGAGCAGAGAACGTCCGCTTGTGGCATTTTACAGAAGCCCCTTGTAGCGTTTACAGACAAGCAGTTGAACGGGAGACCTGCATCCTGAGGCCGACTTTTTCCTATGCTCAACCCTTGCGCTAACGCCGAATGCTTTCGGTTGGAAACAGTGGAATCCCTCCACCATACTGTTTACTTTAACTTAATTGTCTATGTGTGTTTGTAAATTTTTTAGTGTAGCTGTATTTGTGTAGATGAAAAATATTATATTTAAAACTGGGCAGTTCATTAGAAAATCACAACACACTCACCTTTTTATTTCTATGCTTTTAATTTGTATAGACATATCACTGACTCTCCGACACGCCCGAAGACAACGAATAAAGAAAACTGAATGACCAGACCACCGCAACTGTGATTGAGTCCTAAAGGCCATCACCGGCCACGGTCCAAACCTTCCCGAAGGAAGTACGTCCCATCATCGATGGGAGGAGCCAGACCCTAACCTTTTCGTGTACATTCCAGTGTAGCGAGATTCAACCACATACCGGAAGCATCTCATCCTCTTTTCAAGGTGCCCCTCAGGGGGTTTGTTAATTTGTATATGAATCTTTCTTGTGGAGAACATTCCCGTGATATCTCGGAATTATTAAAACCGTATATGTATCCTTTATTTTCTAAATTTCACATAATATAATATTGCTTTTTTTCACCTCGTAAACTACACAGATTAAAACAGATATATTCTTTTTTAGGCTTTAAACAATGGAAAATAAATCATATTTTTAAATATTTGAAGAAATGAAAACAGTTTGAATTTCAGGATAACAAAATAATCTTTTATTTGAAATGAGAAAAAAATTTTAAATAAAAAATAAAAAAATATGCACTATTATTAAAGTGCATCATTAAAAGGTTAGTTTTTAAATTTTGAAATGGTGTAAAATTCAATTTTGAACAATGACATTTTTGGAAATTATTGTGCATATTTTGGAAATTATCGTGCAAATATCGCACAAATATGCATATATGTACCAAATTTAGCAGCTGTGTGTGTGTGTGTGTGTGTGTGTGTGTGTGTGTGTGTGTGTGTGTGTGTGTGTGTGTGTGTGTGTGTGTGTGTGTGTGTGTGTGTGTGTGTGTTTTGGCGGCACTCTTAGGGCTAGTAAACTGGGCACATAATCAGTTTGGAGAATGGGAATATGCATCTCAAGTCGATTGATTTTAATTTTTAGTTAATTAAAAATAATCGAAATTAATTATTGTGTGATTTCTTGTTCACTATAAATTGTGTGATTACTTTCAATACAAATGATATCAGTTTTTTTGCCTTGCTTTTCTCTTTTTGTAATTTTAATATATTTTTTTAAATGTATTAAATGTATTTTTAAATGTATTAATTTAATATATTTTATTTTAAATGTATTAATTTTTTAAATATATTATATTTTTTAAATGTAATATATTTTATAATAATATGTGGTATTGTTGAAATGAAACGCTAATCGTTTTAATTCTTATTAATAGCGTTTCATACTGGCTCTTTTCCATCTTGATGATCAAAAGGCAAAGATTTAGTTTTTTTCTACTATTAAGTAAATTTTAGAATAATTTTTAAAATCTTTTTAAAATTTTGTTGTCTTTACAATTGAGTTTTTATATGTACATGCTTCTTTCCACAATTTTAAAAATTTAATGTGTGATTAAAATACTTATCAGGCCACATAGCAGCAAAGTGACAAAAAAGTAAAATGCATAAACAAGCGACTCATTCTAATTCTACCCACTTAATCACGAACTTTTACATGGTAAAAACGGTAAATTCAGTTTGCGTATCTATTATTTGGAAGCGATTCGTTATCATTTGTTTGAACAGATATTATATTTAATAATATATATATATATATATATATATATATATATATATATATATATATATATATATATATATATATATATATATTGTTTGTTTGTTTGTTTTTGAGAAAACGCCTTTTCGGAAAAAGAGTGTGCTATTCCTTTCAAACACAAACATTCTACCGAGAATGAATTTGGTCGCTATAGATCCGGTTTCCTAAAAATGGATCACAACGTTAAAAATTTTGGTAACTTCTGGAATAGAACAATATTCCGGAAGGGATTTTAATGAACTTGCTGAACCTCTAAATCTTTATTTAATCGAGATATCAATCTCAGTTTCTTCTTTAAAAGATTTCAAACTATTTTTATTTCGAAATATAATTTCAGAAAGAAATTCCCACACTCTAGTTACAATAATCAGTGTTGTAACTAGAATCAACAATCAATGTTGTTATTATCGCCATATACCAAACAAATTAATTATTATTAAGTGTCTTTGTTAAGAGGTACAACTAAATCTTCCAAAATCACAGTTTCATTTCTAATCCACTTACATTTATCAGCTACCTAAACAAACATTATTCACGTTCTAGAGAATCTCCTAACACCAAATCTCCAGCACCTCTTATATAACTGAGAAATAATCCAATCACAAATATTTGCAAACTATCCCCAGAGTACAGATAGCTCGAATATTCTAGGCTTCTAACTTCCTGCAAGTCTTAATGGGCTTCTACATCACCAGACATCACGGTAGTAAGTTAGATTCAACGCATGAACTATTGGGAGAAATTATGAGGTAGTCACCATCTTGAACTAGTGTTGTTTGAATAGTATAATGCCAAATGTAAATCGTTAATGCAAAACAGATCAATCCGTCGGGTTAATCCGGTTGTTAGACACTCGTTTGTCGTATTTGATTGGGTCAATTATTCATTCGTGCGATGTTGGATATAGATGCGTCTGGTGAAGCGTTGTTCTTGATGAAATGAGTCAATATTTGAGGATAGTTAATTGAAATTATGCATTTAAAATCGATTCATTAAACAGTTTCAATAACAGAACAAGTGATGTTCTGTTATCGGAAATGTATTGAATCGATGGCATTGAAAGGAGACATGAGAGTAAATATCGTGTTGAATAAGAATGAATTTCTTTCTTTACAACATTTAATACAATTTAATTATTAAATATATCAATGAAAAATATATTTGAGTAGAGAAAGATTAAATTGGAATGATTTCTTCTTTCATTCAGAAGGCTGATAATTATATGCTTAATATTTTCTGGAGCAAAAACGAATGGCATGTAATTTCTTATATAAGTATATGGCAAATATAATTTTTTCTCTCAATTCTATTTTTTACTTAATTCGCAATTTCACTGGTGATTTCTCTTTTATTAAATGTAGAATAATTGTATTTAATTTCGGAAAATAAATCATATTTGCTTTAAGTGTCATTTAGGTATATGATTTGTTTCTTAACAGAATACCTCTTAAGACTCCACTCCTGGTATACAGTGATAAAATTTATTATAGAAATACTTTCTTTAAGCTATATTATTCACAATCGAATTACAATATAAAATCCAAAGGTCCCCTCTGATAATCCTGGTTGGGCGATTTTTTTGTACAATATTATATTAGTTGGAGTACTTTATACAGATATATTTTGGGTAATGTCTCAATATCCAATTTATCAAAATCAATAATTTGTCAAACATTAAGTCAACTTGAAACGAAATATCTCATTGCATAAATCAGCGGGCACAGTCTCTCCCAATATTTCTCAAATACTTCCTAATGTGTTATTTCCCATATCAAGTCAAAAAAATTAAGGATCTTGAGCAATATTGTGAACACCATGAACTGAAATTTTTATTCTCGTATTTAGTACGTTATTCGTGCTTCGCAATGTAGAGAAAAAGCATTTCGGATTATTTTTCTTCAACCGGTTGAAACTAACATTTGACACATAACTACAATTTTAGTATTAAGATATAATTTAAAGATAAATTTTATAAATAACATAATAAATTTTATGTATCTAGGGTGCTGTGTTTTTATTTGTTATGTTTTACATGCATGCGAAAGAGCAGCTCACCGACGATCAGCCTTTTTAAAGATATGATTCAATTTTTGATGTGAATATCCTGGTTAAGTGTTAAATCCGTATACCAAATTTCATCCATCTAGCTGTTTACTATTTGTAACAGTATTTTTCACTTTGACAGGTAGACAAAGCAAATTTCCTTTGAATGGATTTCCTTCAAAATTTGATAGCAATCTACAAATTTGGAGCATCCATGTTTCATTCAAAATTTTATTCAAATCAAAACCAAATTTTATTCATCTAGTTTAACGTGCTCTTTGAGCTACCGTGTTGACATACAGACATAATCCACTAGTTGAGTTTTTCGTATTTAGAGAGCTATTCTGAAGCTTGGAAATTTCTCAAATTACAATATTTCATCTTTGCATTCTTCACATAAAAGAGTAACAATTGGAGAATTTATTTAATGTATCTCGAAATATAATTTGGAACATATTCCGAAATTCGAAATGTTCGTAAAAATTCAGGTTACGATCTTACATGCTCAGAAATACTAGTTGGCAATCTGTATCAAGACAAAATTTGCATGAAATCATTTCAATTAATATTCGTGAAAGAAGCATTTTTATTGTAATTAAATATTAAGCATTTTTATTGCAAATAAATTAATATTCGTGAATACAATCATCTGTTAACTGTAAACTGTCACAAACAAGAAACTGCTGAAGAACGCCGTAATTAGAGTAGCTCAGATGTTTGATCAGATGGGTCAAGATTTTGTTTGAAGCAAGTAAATGAGTTTATCTGTATATAGAAAAAACATCGTACTTCAAATATTATTGACATTTTACACGAAAAGTCCCAAAACTGCTTAATAATACAAAAATAAATACAAATGGACATATAGAACTTACATATCATTTTGAAAGCCAGTTTGATAGGTAAAATAACAAGGGTGAGATGCTTGCGCCTTTTATTTACATCTTACTAAAACTATCGTAGATACTTTCTTTTCGATAGATGACAATGCTGAATGTCTGTTTTCGTCTTATTGAAGAACAGTTTTTTTAACAAGATATTAGGCCTAGGAATGACTGGTATGTTTACCCGCCATGTAAGAAACTGATCCCATGGAATCTTCTCTGTGAATGTTTTATAGAGAAGTGAAAAAGAATGCCCCAGAATTTACTAGTCTACTTTATAAATTGTAAACCGACGTTCAGTGGTTTTAGTAGCTATGGGAGATACTCTATTAATAATGCATGCATACTCTATGTAGATTCTATTGATAATGCATGCATTTCAGCGGAAACAATTTGTTTAAATGTTGTTTTCAAGCTGTTATATCCTAAAAAATATACTGAAATATTTGAAATCTCTATAAATATTTGAGACATCCTTTTATCTGTAAAGCAGGATAAAACTAATTTTGAAAGTCAAATGTTCTAGTGACGAACTGGACTATATAAAAACATCTATTCAAATTATTCACGAAAAAAAGATGTTAAAACATTTATTTGTTCAAAAAAAGTGAGTGAAGCCATGATGTTTTGAACTATGCATTTTACGTTATTGTAACAATATGGAATTGCTTCCATTACATAATCTGGTATGGAAGTCTAAAGAAGTTGGAAAAAGTTATTTAAGTAAAAGAATGGGTGCTTAATTGATAATTAAATAATAAATGCGTAAAATTCATTCTTGAAACGATATACTAATTGTATTCTAATACACATTCATTATTAAATACAGTAAACTTTTATTTTAAATATATGTTATGTGTAACTGAAAAAAAATAATTGCAAATAAAAAAAATTCAAATTTTTATTTCAATTGATAAAATTACATGATTAGGAAACATTCAAACTTAAGGTGTATTATTCTTTTTCGTCCCTCTAATAGCTTAAGTTTGTCCTTGATATGTTCAAAGTTGGCCATTTCACACACACACAATATGCACATTTTGTCACATATAATATGCAATTCAAGGTAAATGAATTCTCTATTCGGTTGTCTTTAGATACAAAAGGCACATTACATGACATTGTAAAAGAGTATTCTGATTAATTAGATACCTTAGATGTATGCTACCTTTGCAAGAATAAATGCATTTTGTGTCCTTAATTATCAAATAACATTTGTGTTCTTTCTTAACTATGACAAACTGAAACGAAGAATTTGAATAATTTTTAATAATACTGAATTTTCTAATTAAAGCGATCCTAATGAATTTGCGTAAAGACGGGAATTGAATTTCTGAAGATTGAAAAAAAAAATACTTCCTTTGGGCATCCTACCTTCATTTGCTGTGTATTGGAAATATCCTATTTTTTAACGCAACTTCAACAATAAAATATTCGATGCCGATATTAATTTGTTAGATTGGAGCTTATTACGCTCAAGTAAGGTCAATATTAGGAGAAAAAACTTTAGGTGGGCTCTGGTTAATGAGATACAAATCTGCAGCTGCAACACAACCGTATTTGCTCAGATTATCAATACTTTTCTAAAATGTTTGACAATTACTAACGAGCAGCTGCAATTCAGCCAACAGGTATGGAGAAAAAGAGTTATTATAGCCGAAAACTGCTAGTCGAAAGCATAATTTGATCAGCTGCATCAATAACAAAAAAATGAAAATCAAGATCATAAAATTCTAATTGTTCTCAATTTATTATGATGTCTGACGTTGTGAGGAAATCTACCTTCTTTTTGCAATAGAAAGAATATGTTTAAATACTTCTATAATAAAACTGTAAAAATGTCTATAATTCTTCGCGTAATTGGGCGAAACCGTCAGTTATGGAGTATTATTAACAGAGATCTTTCACTTCTATATTCTCGTATATTTCCACAATATAGTCCATTTTGTATTTGGATTTAACATATAGCAAAAAAAATCCAATTCATATTTTGGAACGGTTCCATTTTCTATCAATTGAATTCATCCAAAAGTCTATATTGTTGCTAAATATATCAAATAAATCCTGCGAAGGCACGATGAAAAGTTCAAAAAAAAAAGAATAAAGGATAACGATAGTTTATGCTACAAGAAAATACAAAACACAGGTAATAAGATACACATGAAGCATACACGAAGTTATTCTTGAAACCAATAGCACACAGGCAGCAGAGTAAACCTTAATTAATATTAAGTAAACCTATCAGCATGAAGCACAGAAAAAGTACTGTCTCTTTGGTCTCTTTGGAGATTACTGTAAAGTCTCTTTGGAGATTAACGCTCCAAAGAGAGAGACTCCTCTAAACACAACTGCTACTGATTGACTAATCCGAGTGTCTCTGCTCTTTATAAGTCCCATGATGAAGTTTTGAGTGTTCAAAAACAAGCTCGAAACTCGAATCATAATCGAGCTATCAGCGAAATTCTCGAATATTTTGGATCCTCAATTTTTGTCATCAAATTCGACGGCTATCTAGTGATGGTTCATGGACCCAACGTTTATTCAGCAACTGTTTGAGCAATCTGTTAAACTCACTCTTTTATGAAGAAAACAAACTGCGTAAGGAAGCAAAATTAAAAATTTATAACAATAAAAATCTCTAACTTCGAAATAAATGGCATTTACTAAAATTCATATTTCGAAATATTTACGTTTTGGAGCTATTTCTTCCACATGCAAAAGAATAAACATATCAACAACCAACCAGCCCATTTATAGATCTGTTCAAAATTTGATTCGTACGGATAATTCAGGTAATAAATCATATATCAAATTTCATACGTTCCGTTTCCTGTCTTTTTAGCGTACGTTCAAAATCTCAAGGGCTAATAAAAGAACAAAAAAACTTTTCTGTGATGGAATTTTATGAATTTCATTCTTTTGGCTTGTTGCTTTTGAACTTGATGTATACAGAAAAATATTGTTCGGAAAATTGATTTTTTTTTTTCGTTTTTAGTGAGAATAAAAAGAAAATATTCTAAATTTTATAAAAATCGAATTCTTTGATTATTGCTATACTTTCTCATTCTATGCTTTGCATACAATGAAAAAAATATAAGAAATTTAGAATCAAATCTATCAAGAGGTTGACATCTGCCGATCTGTAGGTCCATAAATATATAAATATGATAATTTAAACATATAACGACTTAAATATATGAAAACTGGTATGCGATTTTGTGACTACAATTGCAGATTTGTGTCAAATTTTGGTTTCAATCTGTCAAAAAAGTATAAATATTTATACACATCTGATTTTGTGGCACTTGTCTTTTAACAGCATCACAGAGACTAACCAACAAAAAAAAATTCACCAAATATCGCATTCCAATAGGTTTCTGAGAAGCCATTGTTCCCGAATTACCGCACCACTTTTACTAGAGAATATCGAGAAAGCTGCAGAGAGAATATTCCTGCTAATTTAATTTGCCACCATCTTGTATAAATTGTTATACTATTTAAAAGCCTTTTAATACCATAATTTATATAATAAAACTAATTAGAAATTTCAGAGAAATTATATATTAAAACATTGATGTATTTAATTATTATTATGTCATACATCAATAAGATGGAAGTGATATTAATGATTCATAAGAAATATTATTTATTGAAATCAATAATGGTAAGCTGAATTCCTTTGGGCACAGAGACTAAATAATAATATAAAACTGTACAAAAACCGTAAATTGTACAAAAACTCAACAGAAATGTACGAGTGATCATTAAACATGTATGCATTCATAAAACAAAGAAGCACTCATACACCTTTTATTAGAAATCAGGTAAATAAAAAAGCTTACAAATGAACTGGATTTATCACGGCAAAACATCTGAGTTGTTGTATAACAGCCGTCAGCATGATATGAAAACAGAAACTAAAATTTCGTCCTAAGAGCCATCACCGGTTATCCTACTATTGCTCCAGTCTGAAATATTCCCTCATTAGAATGTAGGTAACTCGAACCTATAACATTGCTTTAAATAACGAGAAGGAAAATAATTAATAAAAAAATTTTTAAATATTCAAATTCTACCATACAATTTAGAGAATTGTTTTAATAAATAAACATTCGCTTGGTAAAATTTAAATTAAAAATTACATTATTTTTAATTAACAAATCAAAATCTCAATGAATCAGTTATCCAGGAGTACCTAATGAAACTAAAACAACGAAACCCTCTACAAATATCTAACCAACCACGAGATCGATTCGACTCGTAAGCGATGTACTTTAGTTTCAAGTGCATCCTGTTCCATTTGACTGGTGCATCAACAAGCGATAATTCAGCCATAAACATCCACTCTGTATTTACTGCACCACTTCATTCGAGGGAATATTATCGTATTTCGAGAAGCGATTCCTTCCTGTGCAGCAGAGCCTCCTATCTAAATGTTGTGGAAGGGGAAAAAAGAGAGAAATTTTTCAAGTGGAACATCGATGTTGTTCTAAATCGAAGATCTAGAAGATAGGAAGCAAGTTTATGAGTCTCGAGTGTTTTTGAGTAGGAAATATTTTAAAATAATATAAGAGTGTAAAAAAAATTGTAATAATATAACAACAGGAAGTAATTAGTTACTAGAAAAAAGAATATCTAACCGATACTATATCACAATTTTTTTTATGAAATAGCAACAAAATACACTAATCGGCTTTTTCTTTTTCTTTTTTTTATTTGAGCATATGAAGAGAAAATATTGTGTTCAATTAAAAATGGCGTTATTATTTTTCTGCCACACGAGGCAGGATATTGATATAATTAGAATTACTGGATATATGTACTTTCAGATAACAATTTCAGCAATTTTTTTCCTATTCTTTTAGCAATGAAATTCTTGAGGGAAAAAATTTTAGAAGTATACTTTCTATTTCAATGATTACTTCCACCGGAAGGACGCTAGCAAAGAATGATCTAGTGTTATGAAATATTTGACATGATGAAACGAAATTTTTTCAACCCACTTTTTTCGTGAAATTGATGATTTTAATGAATAGCGTCTAAATGTGCATTCATATCTCTAAGAGTGTCACTCAAGGATAAATCATTCAGAAATAACCAAGCAAAAAACATTGATACAAATGAAAAATTTCCACATGACACTGACATGAGAACAAATGTGTAAATGAATAAACAATTCTTAAAAGAGAAGTGAACCTCAAACTCTTGCCAGGTACTTTCTGATCCTTTGATTTTACATTAATTAAAAAAAGACTGGGCATAAGTTCTCTATTTTTTTTTTAATTCCTTGGTTAAAAAATGTGTTCCTCGTCTTTTGTTTTTTTACTTTCTGGTATGCGAAATATAGTTCCCGCTGGTGTGGTGTGATGTGGAGAGGGGGGTGCCAGCTCAGGTGTCGTCCTCGTCATCTGACCGCGGTTCAAAATTACAAGGTCCGTCCCGAAATAGCCCTAGTGTTGCTTCAAACGGGACGTTAATATAACCTAACATACGGAATATAGAGAAAGTATAGTAATCATCAAAAAACTGGAACTAAAGATTTTGACGAATTCCACGTTTTAGAGCTTTATGAGTTCGAAAACACATTTTTGAAAAATGCCCATTTATACGTATGTAACAAATAATAACTCAAAAACAATTTGAGTTAGAAAGGAGGAAATTTGGTATACGGTTTTTATGCCAAATGTATAGATTATCAAATTTTGATCAAAATTTGTTCAGAGTAAGTCTGTCTATTTGGCTGTTCGAATATAAGTTATCACTATAACTACAAAACGAAAAGAGGTAGATTGATAAATTTAACATTTATACAATAGACACCTATCAAATTTTGAATTAAATCGAACAAGGGGGTGACGGTCTGTACTTTCAGAAACATGTTAAAGAGACTTAAATATACCAAATTTGCTGTGTATTTTTATGACGGCATGAGTAGTTTTTTAGACATATTTTTGTTTTAATCTGTTGAGGAAAATGAGTCTAAAACTTCGATTTTCGAAAACTTCGATTTTCGGATATTTTTGACTGCATGCCAGGAATTAATCGCCAAAATAGTCGCCAAGGATCACTCGACAGATTCAGTAAGAATACTAAATTTACGTCAAAGGTTATTTGTAATTATTGTGCCAATGCCAAGTAAGGCGTTCACATGGATGACATCTTTATTAGAGAGTATGTTAGAAAGTTGTGGGGAGAACTCTCCCACTGATTTATGCTGTTATATCTGCATCATTACGTAAATATCTGCAATATATCTGCATCATTACGCAAACATATCAACGGAACCAATAAAGATATTACGTTATACATCTTTATACCTGTGGTGGCGCTTTGTAAGCCAGATAACAGCTACGAGACATGAGAAATTTCTTTTCCTCATTTGAAATGTTTTAATGTGCAAAATACATTTTATTCTATTACCTCAGCCACAGATTTTTTAAATAATGGTATAAAAATTATTCAGCTACTAGAAATGTGTATTTATAGCCAAAAAAAAAATATTTATAATGATTGTCATAACTATATTCATCACATTAGTATTAAAGAATTCTGTATGTAATACTTTTTAATCCTTGTAATATAAAAGTCTAAAGAAAGCATTATAATCGCCAAAAAATTCGAACTCAAGATTTTGACGCATCTTCACATTCCAGGTGCCTCTGAGTCCTAAGTATTTACCTGCAGTCTTTGAGTACTATAACTTAAAAAGGCTTCTAATTAGACAAATAAAATTTGGCATATGTTCTTGAGACCAAATTTGTAGATTTCTATTCAATTTTGACCGAAATCCTTTCATAAAAAGTCTGCAGCTGTTCGAATGTAAATGAATTCAATAACTATTCAACATAAAAAGATGAATGGGAAAAAATTAGTCCATAAATCTAGTATCTAAAATGTTGAGTTTTATCAAATTTTGAACAAATCAATCAAATGGTTTGCCATCTGTCGGTTTATACTTTCGCATGCATGCAAGCGCATTTAAGTCATAAATACAATGGTTTGAATCAATGAAATTCAGAATGCAATCTTGTACTTACAGCTGCCATACCGTGTAAAATTTTGGTCCCAAGCGGTCATAAAAAAAAAGGATTGGATTGGATTGGATTTTTGGATTTTTGGATTTTATTGGCACAAGAGCCATGTTATTGACTAAGCTGCGCCAAACTGTATTGATTTTAGGATTAAAAATATAATTTCAGCTTTAAAAAACAATGTAAAAAATATGAAAAAGATGAAGATTATTTAAATATGGGGGTAAAAACCTACTGATTTCAAAAAAGCAAAAAGATTAGCATGTGTTATTCTGTCAAGCTAATGTGAAAATGTGGAGCTGTTAAACATAAAAAGGACTCTCGTTAATTTCAGATGCTCTCAGATAAGATTCAAAAGTTTTCTTCTGAATCTTCGCACATTAGATTCAGAAAAAATATCGGATTCACCTCTAAGATTTATACTTTGTGACTGACTACAGTTAACCCACCATTCGTAGCATTACCCAAAGTTTACAGTTTAATGCAGGAATGTAGAAAATAGGGCGTTTTTTGCAGTGTATGAAGAAAAGTTTTGAAGAGACCAATCCAACTGGTTAGATTTTACAATAAATTGTTATATCTCCAAAAAAAATGTTCAAGCCCACTTCAAAAAAATGAGTTGTTTCTTTTCTCTTGCCGAATCGTGCTAAATACTTACAAGCAAAATGTATTCATTTTATAAATGCCATATTTTCAAAGCATTCTCAATTTAATTTGCACCTTTTAGATGAATAATAAAATATTTATAAAAAAATATGTAATGCCATAAAAATATTATGCAATATAATGGCATCTTTTGGAGATATGTCAACAGGAACTTTAAAATGCCGAAACAAATTTATAAAATATTCAAGAATATTTATCTACATTACAGAATCATAAATGGTGCACAGGAAAACATTACTTTCGTCTAGACAGTTTCCATATTGAAAAGACAGCCAGTATACTATAAATTTTATTGAAAATTACTGCACCAATAGGTATTCTATTGATTCAGTAAATATCTATTGTTTTAGAAGAATAATTTTTCATGTTAAGAAATAATAATAAGGATTATTTAATAATAATAAATATTTGTAACAAATTTAGCAACCTTCAAAAAAATTCAAATACATTTTTTTAAAAAATATGATTTAAGTTGCCTTTATATTTATAGTAAAGAATAATAAATTTAAGACTAAAAAATTAAAATAAAGAAATTCAGTTTTTTTAATACCTTAATAAAAATATGTTTTTATAAGTGACTTTTTATAAACGTATTAAAATGTATAAATGAATCTTCCAAAATCATGCTTTTCATCTTCATCTTTATCCAGTGGCGGATTACCGACTGGCATAGTTAACTGCATAATATTGCTGGAATAAGGAAGCCCACAGATAGATTAATTAAAAAAAATATTATTAACCAACTAAATGTCTCTAAAGAATACAATTTCTATAAATTGTAAAATATTAGGGCTACAATGTTTATTGGAATATTAAAATTGTTAGTTAATGAATTACAATGCAATTAATTATTTGTTTATAACATATCGAGATATTAATTATTCACTTAACTGTTTATATATATATAAGTTATCTATATAAATTGCTGGATCTCGTTTTTTATGTTATATTGGATAGAAGTTTATCATTTCCTTAATAAAACTTGAATAATCGTCGTAATTAATCTGTCATAGTAACTAGACACTTTATATGTAAGTAGAGAAAACATTAATTATTAATAATGGTTAATACTTCTAGAATTTCTATTAGGTTATTTTTTCTTGGATAAAGATAAAATAATTATAACATGACTATTTTCACAGCATTATTTTTTTAATAAATAAAACAAATTTTAACATGTTGATTAAATTAAAAATTTGATGAAATGTTAAATTAAATGAACCAGTTTATTAAAAGAGGGACCGTATAATGTCTATTACCTAGGGACACACAATATCTAAATCCACCCTTGTTGATATCGGAAAACCATGCTTCATCTATAACCTAAGCCGACATTACTCGTTTCAGCCAATCTGTTCTTGCCAGGTTTCCCATAGCCCTTACGTAATGGAGGTGTAAACCTGCTACTAACGTGTCTGCGAGCGGTTAGGCAGTTTCAAATAACCGCTATTATTAGTTTCCTCCATTTAATAATTAATGAACCGAATCTCGGTAATTTTACTGAAACTGAATTCAGACCATATACTATTGGAAGGAGTGGCAGGAGACCATCTCTTACTCGAAGCGTTACTCAATCTGTACAATGAAGGAAATAAATTATTAGACAATAGTAAATGAATCCATTTCTGCAATCCGATTTCTAGACACTCGTTTGTAACATATTCATAAGTTGTGTTGTTCGTAGAAAGAGGGGCCTTACAGTCTGCATGACAGTAGGTCATGGTCTGTCGGACAGCTGTGAAGGGGACCTTTGTGAACCTTTAAAATATTCGTTAGATCTTTATCTTCGAATTGAATAGGCTTTTGCGTGAACAGCGTCTAAAAATACAATCGAAATCTGTAAAGAAAATGTGTGTGTGTGTGTGTGTGTGTGTGTGTGTGTGTGTGTGTGTGTGTGTGTGTGTGTGTGTGTGTGTGTGTGTGTGTGTGTGTTCTGATTATTCACATTTCGAAGAAAATAGCTGTCCTCCTCAATAATAAAATTAATCTAAAATCAAGTCTTTCTGTTTCTTAAATAAGAGTTATTATAAATATTTCTAGGGTTCAAATAGAAATACGATGTAATGCTCACATTACAAATCTTTTGAAATCAATTATGATAACGTTCGTTTTTTATACATCTTATATATCTAAATTCATCTTAATGATTTAGCCAGTAAAAATATTAGAATATATATGATATATTTAATACCAAAAAGGGGGTTATGAAATTGAGGAGATTTAAAACTTGGTGTTTCATTAAAATCTCAAATTTGATTTTTTTTTTTTTTTTTTTTTTTTTTTTTTTTACGATTTACACTACTTTTCTTTTGTTATATTTCGTTTACGGAAAAATAAATAAATGATTTTTTTTTCATAAAATATATTGTGAAAATGATTAAAACTAAAATATATTATGTATATAATTAATTTATGTTATGTTTCATTTTTTTCATAGAATATATCATAATTAATGATTCAAATAATTGTTTCAAGCATTTATATAACATTTGGTATAAAATCCATTCTCATTTCGGGTGATATTTACACTAATTTCTCTCAACGTTTGGACGCAAGAATACTCTAAATAATCACACAGTGTTTGTGATCATTATTTAAATGAACTATATCCAAATATTCATCCACATTATTATGCGAAACCCTTTATTTAACACTTCTGTGCAATTACGCAACATATGAGTAATTACACTATTATACAAGTGTAAACGAATGTCTAAGAACCGGATTACGCCAATGGATTAATCTGCTACAAGTTAATGATTCACATCTCCCATTATACAGGCCCACGGTTAATAGATGTCCTACTACGTCATTCCGTCCAATAGTTCTTGGACTGAATTCAGCTTCGGCATAGTTTCTGAAATCCAGCTAGTCCATTATCAGCTGCAGGGATGTACGCTCCCCGATTATTCAACCTATTTGCTCTCAGGGGACAGAGGCGTGTGCAGATATTCTAGATTAGTTTACGATTACCTGAGGGATGTGAGAGACCTGTGGCTCATAGATAAGTTGAAACGAGAATATCTTGCACGTTGATGAAGTGAGCTTTCCGGTTTCAATAGAAAACGGAAGTGAAATTTTAGAAAATTCAGTTATACATTTGAATAGAACTAAGAATATAAAGAAAATGAATAACACGAATATATGATGATATATTAGTTAGGTATTTTCTTCTTGTGGTCGAATTTTCTGGATAAGCTATTCTTAAATGTATTTACTATCGAAAAGTTTCATTGTTGTTGTGAAAACAGAAAAGAAATTTAATGTCTCTAGTAGAGAACCGTTTTAAGCTTCAGATCACATTTCTATGTTGTTCTTCTTTTAACGCCTTATTTCCTACCGGGGAACACTTTAGAAATGCGGATGAAAAGCTTCCAGTATGTTGATTGGTTTTCGTCACCCTAGTGAATGCAGAAATAGGGAAGATGGGCTATTCCTGTCGATTACAGTAAATGCTTCCCACGGAAAGGGTTGTACCGTGGCCAGTGATGGCCCTTAGGACTCAATCACAGTTCCTTTCAGAGTTGCTGTCACGGCGGTCCGGTCAATCAGATTTAATCCCAATGCCTTAATTAGGTGGGGTGGATTAGCCAGTGTGGTTATAACTTCTTCTACTGTCTCTCGCTCTCCCATTCTTTTATAATTAAAAAATGTATTAAAATAAAAGTCGAAAATTTAGCAATACTGAAAATAAAAACAGTTTAAAATACATGTTTATCATTTTATTAAAATCGAGAAAAAATATCAAAAATTTGAAGGTCAATTCATGAGAAATCCTTTCCTATTACCACAAAGCTTTCTGGCGAATCCAAACTGCATCCTCAAATAATAAATCAAACATAACATGAAATATGAAATAGCCATTACCAACCCACCCACAAATTCTTTTTATGATAAGTACGTACCACCAACGCCATCACAATATTATTATGCCCTATGATTATCCGCGACTTCTCATCCACATACTTGTGTCCCCTTCCCAGAAGGATATTCTGCTAGTCGAAATCCTAAAATCATGGGCAAGACAGCAACATAATGATAAAATTAATATAAAATCTGTAAGGTGATAAAATTAAGCTACAGTAAATATCACAATAAAGAAAATTTTCAATTATTCTATTAAATTAAAATATATATTTAAAATGGGTAAAATTTAATAAATTAGGGTTTTCATCTCAACTTCTAAAGCTTTTGGTATTTTTATTTTGACCTCGAAATTTACGATAGAAAAATATTTTTCTACATTTTAGAGAGCTAATAAAAGCATTCTTTTAAAATTTTGTTGTTATTATTTTCCTTTTCTTTCCTTAACAAAAAAAAAAATTCAAGTCCATTTCGATAATCATCAAACCGATTAGAATACCTTCTAAAATAAAATCCCTCTAACTAACAATAAGAATATTTTTCTGTCTCGTAACATTTTGTCTTCATGTAAATGTATCGAATATAAAAAAGAAGTTTAACAATATTAATACAACTAGCATTTTTGTGTAACAAAAGAAACTAAAAGTGAATTGTTAGCTCATTTGAAAATTTTGAATTACAAATATCTATTTTTCCTAAATAAATGAAAATCTTTACCTAAATTTTAAGAAAATTAACTTTACGAAATAATTGCTGCTATAAAAAAGCTATAATTTGACATTTCACTACGGTTTTTGCCATACAAAACTAGAGCCCTGAATGTACTATCGAGTTATTTCTCCGCTAACAAAATATATAGGCATAACACTTCCCATTTATCTTGGAAAATATTTCACCAAACCATTCGAAAATTCACATCAGAAGAGAATTAAGCCAACAAAATTTGCGCTTTCGAACGATTTATCACCCAAATTACTTCATTCCTTCACAAATATTTTCTCTTGAAAGAGATAAATTACAATCTTACAGTCCACCTAATTGCATGCTGTTAAGATATGTTAACTATCAGCACGCTCTTATTTATTTAAAACTAAAATTAATGCTTATACATAATCAAACGATCTCCTTGGTATAAAAAAACCTGTCAAGCTTAAAATGTAGCTCATTCTGTGAAAAAGATTATTTTCTTCTGTGCAATAAAGAAAAGTTGTACATTATTAATAACAAAAATTGCGTTTGTTTGTACTGTCAGTAAAACTGTTGTTTTAAATACTTTATAGAACATTAAGTGTTATAATGCCATTCTATTAATTAATTTATATGAAATCCATGCAATGATGAATCAAAAAACCCTCAGCTTTCATTTACTAATTATCAAAAAAACTAATTTACTTATTAATATTATAATTAAAAATGAATTATTAAATTATCAATATGTATTTTAAATACTGAAAATAAATTGGAATTAGTCATAAAATTTACTATTAATAGATATTAAATGTGTATTTGCAATAACAACTTATAGCAAATTCCTTAATCTGCTTTATTATTTCGTGTCATTGTAAGAGACTTAAATTTTGAAAAAATTAACTAAAAACAATTATATAACCCATTTATATTTTATTCTAAAATTATTATTTAAATCATGCTCCAATTTGTGTGTGTGTGTGTGGGTGTGTGTGTGTGTGTGTGTGTGTGTGTGCGCGTGTGTGTGTGTGTGTGCGTGTGTGTGCGCGTGTGTGTGTGTGTGTGTGTGTGCGCGTGTGTGTGTGTGCGTGTGTGTGCGCGTGTGTGTGTATTGTCGATTTACTGTCCAGGCATTAGAACTATCAAACTTGGCACATATATATATATATATATATATATATATATATATATATATATATATATATATATATATATATATATATATATATATATATATATATATATATAAAGGCACTACGGATTGATTTTTTTATTTTAATTACAATTTTAATGAATTCAAAAATAAGTGACATTTTCGCATTTTTCTGCTTGTTTTTTTAATTATGCTAATTTAATAGCAATAAGAATTTTTAATTTTTTTTTCCATTATGGCTTTAAAACTTAAACCTATAGTTCGAATCTAAATATATCGCAAAATATAAAAGATAGCTGTGATATTATTGGACTGTCTTCGTTTAACAAAAGGCCAAATAATGCCTTCGCCATAATGCACTTTGCATAATACCTTTGAATAACATGTACATAATATTAATTAAATGTACATATTCAATTAAGACAGTTAAAATCTCAGACAATTTTGTGGAATCATATGCATGAAGTTATATCTAAAAGATGTATCCGAAATCAAATATGCTCAATATTACCGGCAAACCATCAGGTAGCTGAAACCATTAATTAGTCTAAGATTGAACTCCCTTTTCTAATTTACACAGTTTGTTCAGCTCCATCTCCCAATCGTCTGCATGGAGTCACTTCCAATACCAAGAAGTAAAACATTAATCGTGCAAATAACGCATGCGCCGTATCAGTTTTCTTCAGATCGTCTGCTTCACCTTTCATTCTCTTGCTTGACGCTTACATTTTATTCGAAATATTTGCATATCCATTAACCCTTCAGTAACATATTTTCACTATATAAGACAACTGCATTAATTTCTCTCAGTCGCTCACAGAACGAAAATTAGCATTTTGCTTTTTTTTCCCTTAATTTAAAGATATCAATGAATTTTGTAATATGCAAACGCAGATACATTGTAATTGCCATAGTTGGTAATAATTTGATAAAAATTAAAAAATAGAAGAAAAAGTGCCAGAGTATATGCATTATTATTATTTCTGACAAAACTAACCCAAATGTTAGCAACTTTTTTAAATTTAAAATTAAGTAACTTTAAAACAGTAATAGCTTTAAATCTTTATTAGCCTTCCGTTTGAAGATTGGAAGCTCTGAATTTAAACTTCATTTTAGGATACATATATTTCATACGATTTTAACGTTCTTTTATGATTAATTCTAATGCTTATAAAATTAAATTAAATCTCTTTTAATATAATTTTGTATTCATATTTCTTTTTAGACCTATGGATGCAATACATTCTAAATAACAAAACATCATCAGTGAACTGAGAGCAATATTTCGATAAATTAACCGAATACCCAAATACTTCATTAAACATTTCTCCGTCAATCGGAATTAATCAAATTCAACATGTTTGATTAATTCCACAATCAAACATCAGAAACGAGCGTCTAACACAAAGGAGTTGTAATAACGATTTAATCTTTTTACATTAATGATTTAGTACCTCATTATGTAGCCTATACATTGCTTCAGAGAATGAAGCATTCTTTGGCACGAAACGTATTCCAATAGTTCTAGTACTGAATTCAGGTTCTAGCATAATTTCTGGAGACGTAGTTGGTCCATTAATACTTACAGGAAGTTATGCGCCTCAATTATTCCAAGTATCTATTCTCTAGGTGCTTTCAGATATTTCAGATTGGTTTATTTCTCGGTTGCATGTGGAAAAGCGGGAGACTTGGCAGCAAGTAGAATCACCAGAGCGTAAGTAATGTTGCATTCGTTCGCTAATGAAAACGAACGGAAGGAAAACGAAAATATGGGTTTAGAAGATTCTGGTTATTTCCTTTTTGATTTGGTTAAAAGAGAAAGGAAGATTTAATTAATTTATTGATGGCAGATGATGATGAATTTGATTAGATCGCTTCCTTTGATGCTTTGATTTCATCGAATTATTCTTTCCAGGCATATTCCATGACGGAAATGCAAATGATGTTATTTTTTTAATATAATGGATTCGATTGCGTGCTTGGTTAAATAATTGCTTCAGATTTCTTCGGATTATATAGAAATATTGATTGATTTTAGAATACTTCTCGCATTAATTTCTCAACCTTTATTTTGATAAATTAATATCCAATAACTCTAATAAATTTAATATTTTGTCCTTTGGTTTTAAGTTTAATTATCATTTTCATTCTTAGCTATTTTATGTTATATCAAATGGGTTTTTGCAGAAAAAAAAACAATTTCCATTCATTCAAAAGTAAGAGCAACTTTAATTTTTTCAAAAAAACATCTGTGTTAATAATTCTGTAAAAAACATTTAAATGATCCACATTTTATCATTAGTATAATAAAAGATCATAATAGAACCGTAAAACATAAAATTAGATTAAAAATGCTTAATGCTTTAACCATTCTAAACACTAGCAGGTTGTTAATCTTAGGTTAGTCTTCGTTTTGCAGATGAAGAAAAAGGAAATGTTTTGAATTAATTTTTAATAAATAAGAATAATGCTACAAATTTTTGTTTTAGGCTTTATATATAACTATGCATGAAGGGAATTCATAATATACTGATTATTAATGAGACATGATATTCAGTATCTCTAAAGTAAACACTGTATTAAAAATATCAGTAGCAGATTTCCAATTACGCAGACATGGCAGCTACCAATGGCTACAGGTAAACTTTAAAAAAATAACTAACCACTAACCTAGCTGAGCAATAAAAAAATTAAATATAGATTTCTTTCATATTAATAAACTATTAATGTTGCAGTGTGAATATTAGTGAATTATTAAAATCATTAATTAAAGTATAAGTAATTATTATTTATAATGGAATTTTAATCGTTTATAAACTGATTATGTTATATTCCACTTAATAAGCCATGCAAAAAAATAAATTTTAATTGTTTTTCTCTGTTCCAAATTTATTATTTCTTTATAATCTTGACAGAATAATTAAATGCTTAGATTTGAAAGTAAGAATATCAGTAACTAATCATTATAGTTAAATTCTCAAGAATTTTATTATTTGAATTACTATTAACTATTATTAATAATTTAAAAATTAATCTAATTATTATTAATTGTTAATTAGAAATTATTATTAATTTAAAAAATAAATAAATAAAGGCGTATATATTTTCACAAAATTAGTGAAATAAAAAGATTAGCTAAAATAAATAACATTGATAAAGTTAAACATGCGTTGAAATTTGAAATGAAATTGACCCATTATTTAAAGAAGGTCCTCGTGATGTATATTGTTAAAGGCCTCAAAATGTCTACATCCGCCTCTGCAAAGAATGTTATCTAGATAATGAATGAAATATTTCTTCCTACTGTTCGAAAGCAAACATCTTAATACATATGAAGAGTATGTTTTCAATATATTCAGTTTGTCAAATAGTGACATACTGAAAAAGAAAACTTTTCTGGAATAATATTTTTTTTTTTCATATTTCTATTTCTTTTTGCTATATACCAAATTATTTCTCCTCAGTTTCCATGTAACTGTCTCTCAGGATAAAAAAAGAGTTTGGAGCTCAAGAACCCCCTAATTTCACTTTTTCTCAAGATTATCATTGCTTTCAGAAAAAGTCAATTATATTTTAATAACTAAGCTTTTTTTAAATGCATTTTGTCATTCCAGCCGTTTAAAGTATTAACCCTTTCTAGGGCCGTGGGAAGTATGCTTCCCACCAAATTTATCAATCTTTGTATGAAATTAAGTAGGTTGGCATAAGTTCTGACAAATTTTTTTAGTAAGTCAGAAACTTAGATGCTACAGTTCTTTATATCAGACAAAATGATGTGCCTTGATTTGTTACTTAATTATTAATTGACCTAATTAATTAATTAATAAAATTAAACTTATCTAATAAGCTAAACGAATCCCTTTTCTTATTCTAATTTCAAGCCTAAAAATATTTTAACATAATATGAATAGAAAAAAATGGCCCTTTAAAGGGAAGCAAGTAAAAAGAGGCAGCGGAAAAAAAATGTAAAAACTTTATTTTACATTTGTTCCCAGTCGCCCCCAAGAAATTTGCATGTTCTCATAATCAGGTTTTTAATTTGAATTTTTATAATTGCGTGATTTGACATTGAAAATTAGTTAATTGCTGTAGGCGATATTTTCTTGTTCTTTAAAGATACGGTCCGAAACTGAAAATACAAAAACTATGCCAAAATCGGAGAATATAAAAATGAGAAATAGTTTTCAAAACCAACGAGAGTGGCCTGCCTGAACTTTCTCGCACATTCTCCAATAAAGGCCTTACCTCCCTTCCCCAGCATAAAAATGTAAACTTTGGATAAGGGGACATATGCCTTGAATGGCATGGGCAAACTATAATTGCGAGATATAGATATTTGGTGTGCATCTAGCATTTTTATCATTCGTATATGTATTTTTAGACCTTCCTTCCAACCGATTTGAAACCAAAATTTGTCACAAGATCACATACCAAATTTCAATTATTTAAATCATTATGTTTATAAGTTATCGCGTTTATATGCATACGAAAGAGTACACAGACAGACTGTCAGCTCTTCGACAGATTTCATCAAAATTTAATAAAAGTTTAAGTTTAGGATTATAAATCTGTATACCAAATTTCATTTATCCAGCTCTTTACGTTTTGAACTGTCCTAGTTCACTTATATTTAAATATTCATATAGCCAGACTTTCTCTGGATTTATTTTGTTCAAAATTTGATTAAAATTTACAAAACTGATTTTAATTCCATGTACCAAATTTCATTGAACTAGATCAAAATGTTTTTTCAGTTTTCATATTCACAGAGAGGCAGACATTCCCAGTTCGAATTTTCCGATGTTTACAATACTTTCTCTATACGAGAAAGTTAAAAGCTATAAAAAATTTAGTAATAATCAGTTTACAGAAATGAAGAAAGGTGAAATGCTTTGTAATTTTTAAACCTATAGAGATAGAAATTTTTCTGTATTATCTATCGAAATATGAATGTGGATCATTACATCACCAAAAAAATGCGCTATTTTTCACTATTAGTATAGTGTTTCTATGTAAAATCCGAGCATTCTTTTAACCTCTATTGTTCGAGTTGTCGTCCATTATTCAACTTTTCTTCTTTGTTTAAAAAAAGTATTCTTTTCCACAACGAATAAACATAGGAGGTTTCAAATAGCATTATCTGTATTCACACAAAACACATCTGTTTTTGGCGTTAAATAAGATAAATCGTTGGTGAAGAAACAAGAACATTTTAGAAGCCATCATTGAAATTTATGTCACGCCATGGAAAATGCCCTATCGAGATAGTAATAGTGCAGAAATTTTATTTGTTTATATGACTTTTTTTTCTTTGCAGAAATTTGAAAAAAGAAAGGTTTCTTCAGCTTGTCCTCCTTAGCCTCTTTTGTTATAATAGTTTGTTGTTTTTTTTTTCATTCTGCTTCTCTTTGCGTTGTCTAAACGCTGACATTCTCTCAACCATCGTGCTTTATTGCCTAAGCACGATGCGAGTACTTTCAAGTAGCAGTCACGTATTTATTGTATAAATCGAACATTTATAGATTCGATCGTGAGTTCCTAATGTTTACTGTGAAGGCATTTGGTGATTCAGTGCAACCACTTTTCTGGGGCAATAGTAAGTCTAGTCTTACATTTCTACAAATTCCCCAAGTGGAAAAATTAATCTTGTCTACAATAGAAGACAAAAATATATATTTGAAGTTATTTGAAAATGACATCAGTATAAAAATGGGTTCAAGTAAAATGATAAATGATCTACCATGGGAACAGACTATAAGGTGTTGAAAAGTTTTGATTCATTTACAACAAGAAAGTATGCCAGAATAAATTTGTTTTAAATTGATATAAGTGTTTAGAATTCTAGATTTCACACAAAGAATCATCTATACTTATAATAAAGCTCAATGTGTGTGTGTGTGTGTGTGTGTGTGTGTGTGTGTGTGTGTGTGTGTGTGTGTGTGTGTGTGTGTGTGTGTTGGCGCTCTACATGTCAGGTCATTTGACATACAGCTATCAAATTTGGTACATGTATACCTTAGAGGTCGGGAATGTGCACCTGGGGTCCTTTTTTTGAAATTTTAATTAGAATTTTAATTATTAGTTGAAAACTAACTTTCCCGCCAAAAAAATCTTCCATTTTCCCCACCGCCAACTTTCAGTTATTTTTTTCTCCCAACAGAATTGAGGCTAGGGTTAACATTTTTCGGCGGATTATTTCAAACGATTCTGTTTATTTTCTTAATGTTTTATGCATTTAAAATTAAACATTGTTAATTAATTCATGTTTCACATTCATTCTGAAGTACTTTTGAATTAAAATAACACAGAATAAAGGAAATTAAAAATGTATAATCTGCATAGCGTTACCCCAACTGGCGTAGAAAAATTCACGCACTTGCGTTAACGTAACTGGCGAAGAAAATTCACGCATGCGCATTGTTTTCTGACTGTTGACATGGCAACCAACGGATGATTTAAATTATTTTTAGGTTAGTTGCATGCTTTTTTAAATAAATTGTATTTATGTTAGTTATATATTTTTTGTATATGCTTATAGTTTTAAGTACATCGTTTTTTAAGTAGTTTTTTTTAACCTATTTTCAATGATTTAAATTATTTTTAGGTTAATTGGATGCTTTTGTAATTAAATTCTATTTATGTTAGTTATATACTTTTTTGTATATGCTTATAGTTTTAAGTACATCGTTTTTTAAGTATTTTTTAAACCTGTTTTCGACCGATTATTTTAAACGATTCATTTTATTTTTTTAGTGTTTGATGCATTTAAAATTAAACATTGTTAATGAATCGATCTGTTCATGATGAATCTGAGAAATTTTTGTTGACAAATTCTTGAGATATTACATAAATTAAGAAAGATATTCTTTAGTGCCCATAAAGTCTAAACGCTCAGTGACTCTATTATCAGTAATCATAGTATTAAAAAAATGCTTTGTTTCAGTAAAAAATATTATTATATTAATTGCAGATTAATCATTTACACTTTAATTTAAAGCATAATTTCTACGAGGGGTAACAGAAAATTAGAGAGATACATATCAGGCTATGACTGAAGGCCCTTATAATATTATGAGTGAATTATATGACTATCAAAATTTGAAGTTTTAAAATATTTTGCGGAAGAATCTATTAAAGTTGGAATTGCGTAAAATATTTAATGGTACGACTGGAGTTTAACCTCCTGCTTGGAGCAATTTTTAAAAATCGCCAACAACGACCTTGCGAAATGTTCAAAAGCAAAGGAGCAGATGTTCAATTATAGTGCATAATAAAGATTGCCAGCTTTGGAGCGTTATCGCAACTTGGCGAAGAAGGGGGTTAAACTCCGGTTCAACCTATTTAATTATTAAAATTTAAACGAACATTAAGATTGGCGAACCGGCTGGTCGTCAAAGGCGGCTAGTAAATAATAAAATGATTCTATGTCTATTTTATGGAACAGTATTAATTTGAATTCCGTGATGAGAAATCATAATAAACATCAAAGAAACGAAAAAAATTATTAAATTTTTTAGGCAAAAGAGTGATAAAAAAAAAGTAAATTCCATAATGCTATTTTGTTAACACGTATTAATATTACTTTTTAATTCTTAGTAAAGATTTTAAGAAATTAAATTTAAAGTTATTAAATATCAAGTGTAAACGAATTTAATTTCATAAAGTTAAATTTGCCCCCGCGCTCTGTGTGTGTGTGTGTGTGTGTGTGTGTGTGTGTGTGTGTGTGTGTGTGTGTGTGTGTGTGTGTGTGTGTGTGTGTGTGTGTGTGTGTGTGTGTGTGTGTGTGTGTGTGTGTGTGTGTGTGTGTGTGTGTGTGTGTGTGTGTGTGTGTGTGTGTGTGTGTGTTATACCGTACTAAAGAACTTCTGAACTTGGCACATGCATACTTTGGAGGGTGGAATTATGCACCCCGGAACGGGATTTTTTTATTTTACGATTCAAACAATTAACTTTCCAATGATACCAATAATTTTTTTTCTACTCTTAATCAAATTTTAATAAATAATTTAAACTCATTTATTAACAATGTATTTCATATAAAATAAAATTAAAATTTTATCTGCTCGAGCACGTTACGCGGTCCTGAAAAAGAATTAGCTTTATCAATGTCATGGCATCACATCAACAGGTTAAAATTGAGAAATTAATTTAATTCTCTCTATAAACTAAATCTAGAATGTTATAATTCTCAGCACGTGTTTTTAGGAATTAAAATAAATATGAAGCATGACATTTCTTAGAAAAATAAAAGCAAGAAATCTTTCTCTCGGCAGCTTCTTAAAATATCAATATTATTAATTGGTTAACATAATTTTGTTTAATTTAAGGTAATGCACGCAATATAAGGCAATAAAAATACTTTATTCAAGGTAAGGTTATATATACAGGATATTCACTCTAATCGGGCCGAACAATTAATTTCCAAGCCGGCAGTTTAACGTATACATTTAATAGAAAAAATTATTCTATATGTTATATTTGATAGTTTTTTTTTCTTATTGTAGCAAACTGTAATTTATATTGAATCAAAAAAATTTTTGTTGAATAATTCTACGAGATGTTGTATAAATTATAAAAAATATATTTTGTACTGCACATAAGTCTTCGGTGATTGAATTTAGCTAAACAAATTATTTTAATCACTTCCGTTTCAAATTTAAGATTAAGCAATAAGAGAGATGGTAGAAAATTAGGGAAATGCATAATACAACGAACAGAAAGGTTAATACTTCTCAAATAGTATGAATTATATGACTATCAAAATTTGAAGCTCAAAAATATTTTATTTAGAAAAACTTTTAGATCAATTATTTAAAATATTTAATTTAAAATTTAGAAATTATTAATCCAGAGAAACCAACTAATCAAGGTTAGTCATAAAATCTAACAACCGCGCTTCATCACTGTGGATGATATTTCTATCTATCTTATCTTCTCTAAAGAAATCTTATCTCTAAACCTATCTTATCTTCTCTAAGTTAAATTTAGAAGCTTTCGAAAGTTACGAATATAAAAGGATGAAAGACTCCCATATGGATGGAAAAATCAAAAGGCTTGAAATTACTTTTGTTGCGTGTCGTTTGCATGGTTGAGAAAATAACAGATAACTTGAAATACTGTATATGTAGCTTATGTTAAGCTTCAACAAAATTTTGAAACCCTCAAATAAATCTATTAAATCGTTGTTATTCACTTTCAATAAAATTAAAGCAATGCATATCGGAAAATATATATCTATTTATCGAAATATATGTAGAATTTCCTACTTTTTAAAAAGAATTTATTAACTATAACCCGTTTGGCTTTTCATTCTAGCACTCTTTCGTTAAATATTTAAACTGCATAATACAGTTGGATAAGATAATGTAATTTGGATTTGAATATTGGCGAAGGCCCCCTAAAATGCACCAGAAGCACTTACAAAAAGGAATTTCAATAAAACTGGAATGTCAGATTCTCAAGTTTCAAAATAGAAAATCTGCCAACAGATGTGATTGTCTCATCACATCTGTCGTCTCATAATCATGATTGTCTTCCGCTTTTAAAATTAATTTTATCGAATATATGTCGGGTTGCAAATTACTATTTAAAAGCGTTAATATGCATAAATTGCTTGCTCTTAAACAGCTTTACAATCATTCGTTTCCATGTCTCAGATAATTTTTACATCGACATTCATAGAAAAGAGCATCTAGATGTCAGCAACTTTTGTTCTCGCAGATAAATATTGGTGTTCCAATTCAAAATCCTTTTCATAAATAAATCCTATAACATATCGATAAAGACTCTGCTATATTGGAATAATAGTTTCTCGAAATAATGGTACTGTACTACCCATGAGTTGTAACCAGAGAAATAAATATATAAGATAGATATTTACGGTTGAATTATTGGCTATTGATACTCTGCTGGGCGATGCAGAACTAGATACTTGAAATTCAAGTGCATCGTATGCAAATCTAATCGATCAGATTGTAGGAGATCCATGTCAGAGTTTATGCTAGTCAGCTACGATTTGCTCTTGTATATATATGACCATGCAATAGAATTTTCTATAAATAATTAGGGGAAACGGATTTCGTTAGTTAAAATTTCATCGATAGAAAAGATTTCAACTTATATCAAAGATTTCGCTTATTTCTTTCATTCATTTTTCAATTGCTTTCTCACTAAAATGAAATATCTATACTTATATAAAGCTCAATGTGTGTGTGTGTGTGTGTGTGTGTAGGTGTGTTGGCGCTCAACAGACCAGACCACTTGACCTACAGCTACCAAATTTGGTACATGTATACCTTGGAGGTCGGGAATGTGCACCTGGGGTCCCTTTTTTTGAATTTTTAATTAGAATTTTAATTATTAATTAAAAACTAAATTTCCCGCCAAAAAATCCTTTAATTTCCCCAAATTCCTTTAATTTTCCAAATTAGTAAGGCTTCAGTTGTTGTTGGGTTTTTTTTCCCACTCTAATGAGGCTAGGCTTAAGATTTTTCGGTCGATTATTTCAAACAATTCTGTTTATTTTCTTAATGTTTGATACATTTAAAATTAAACATTGTTAATTAATCGATCTTTCAGATTCATTCTGAAGTACTTTTGAATTAAAATAAAACAGAATAAAGGAAATTAAAAATTACTAATCTGCATAGCGTTACCCCAACTGACGTAGAAAAATTCACACATTTGCGTTACTGTAACTGGCGTTGAAAATTCATACATGCGCATTGTGTTCTGATTATTGACAACGGATGCGGACTGGATTTAAATTATTTTTAGGTTAGTTGCATGCTTTTGTAATTAAATAGCATTTATGTTAGTTTATGTTAGTTATCTATTTTTTGTATATGCTTATAGTTTTAAGTACATCGTATTTTAATTAGTTTTTTTTAACCTGTTTTCAACCGATTATTTTAAACGATTCGTTTTATTTTCTCAGTGTTTGATGCATTTAAAATTAAACATTGTTAATTTATCAATCTGTTCATGATGAGTCTGAGAAAATTTTGTTCACAAATTCTTGAGATATTACATAAATTAAAAAATATATTCTTTAGTGCCCATAAAGTTTAAACGCTCAGTGACTTTATTTTCAGTAATCAGATTATAAAAAATGCTTTGTTTCAGTAAAAAATATTATTATATTAATTGCAGATTAATCCTTTCCACTTTAATTTAAAGTATAAATTCTACGGGAGCAAACAGAAAATTAGAGAGATATATATTACGTTATGACTGAAGGCCTTTATAATATTATGAGTGAATTAATTATATGATTATCAAAATTTGAAGTTTTAAAATATTTTAATGAAGAAGCTATTAAAGTAGGAATTGCATAAAATATTTAATTATTAAAATTTTAACTAACATTAAGATTGACGAACCAGCTGGTCGCCAAAGGCGGCTAGTATCAAATAAAATGAAAAACTAATCAGATTACAATGTGAGTAAAATTCAGAGTTCGAAGATGTAAAAATTATTTAATTTCTAATAGTGAAACTGATTACTATTCATTATAATTGAATGAAAAAAATTTCTGTTATTCAATTTCCGGGCATTCATGTGAAAGCAAAATAGTAATCAATAAGAATTTCTGTATACTTATACTTTCGTCAAATCAATATATGTGAAAAATAAAGCGATTTCGCAATTTTATATCCTTTATTATTCAATCACCTTCCCCACAAAAATTATCAATGAATTAAATTGAACGAAATTATCAATTACATAAATTATAATTTCAATTAAATTATAATTTTTATTGATGATTTCATATATAAATTAAATAAAATTATCAATGAAAAATTATCAATTTTTGAAGCTTTTATAATTACATTAAATCAATAAAACAAAATTATATAATTTAATGTCCAGTAGACTGCTCTTCAAAGAACCAGCTGTTGTCAGCTATTCAAAGAAAAATGGTCCACTTATGAAACTAGCTGTCATACCACCACACCAAACGGCGACTTTTAGAGAATGCAATGAAACTGGGTAGATAACATGAGAGATTTGTTTGGGGCTGATTCAACAATTATGGGTGTCGATATCGCCATTTAGGTAAAAAAAAAATAGGCCTTATCTGTGCATAAAATATACCACGATAGAGTTGTATGGGTAGAATTGAAGCCCTTAACGGACAATTTTGTACACATGTACATGTCCAATTTCGTACTCCATGGTACATCCATTCAACGTGCGACTCTACATGTACCGTGTATATTTTCCATTGTTGCTTCTTCCACTGTTAATGCAACAGTGTCCTTGGTTTCCACAGAACCAGGTTTCCTTCCCTTCCCAGGACCAACAGATAACAAACCCTGGCTTTAAACTTTGCCATCACTTTTGTCAAATCTTACGGCGTTATTGGTCCTAAGTGTGTTCCTCTTACTGAACGATACCTTTGCAAAGTACCCCATTCACTGCTATTCCATTTATAATAACGTTTAATGAGAAAAGCATGGTCCTGTATGGTTAGAGATATTGTCGATTCACAACAATGAGTAATCTGACAAACAGGCTCACTTTTATATAGAAAATTAAATGACGTTGTGGTGAATTGCATATAAGCCAGTAACAGCGCTTCTACCCGAACAGCTGTTTTGGCAAAATCGGATCGTTACTGGACTGCTACCCAAAAGGTCCCAGGTTCTATCCTAAAGCGTCCCTCACCTCTAAAACGTATAAAAGGCATCTGCATAAATCATTTGCTTCTTCCTGTCTAAGCAAGCAATTGTTGTTTTGCATAAACCCATAAACAGTTTCGTTTCAAAAACTATTAAACACATTTTAAACTGATGTTTTCATGTCTAATTTTGTTTAACAATATGGCATAGAGCGCCATTTCTCCCCTGGTGGTGAGTTATTGAACTTTTTCTGATTTTGGTGGAAAAGAAATTCTCATGACTTTCTTTAAACTAATACCAAGTTTGATAACATTTGGTCCAATATTTTTTCTTTTATGACCATTTCAAAGTGGAACTTTAATTATAGCTACCCTGTATATTTATTAAGTTAACATTGATTTTTCAGATTTATTTAATTTATATCACCAGTTATATTTTTTATTCATAATAATTTATCAAATTTTGAAATTTTAATTCTAACAATGTACTCTCAATATTATATATATATATATATATATATATATATATATATATATATATATATTCGAAGAATTTATTTAATTTTTTCTTTGTTAATAATTAAATACTCAAACAAGATTTAAAAATACTTAGAATGTACATTTACTTAGAGCTATGCATCGTTTAAGCAGCCAATGTTACTTTTTTTCCTCATTTTTCATAGCTCTTTCAAAAAATCTAGTTGAATAGATTTTGAAGCTTAGCTGAAAGTCAGCCATCGCCGATATGAGTCATTAATCATCGATAACTAATAGCTCACGTCAAATAAGAAAACCTTTCTTTTTTAGGTTGTGGCTGAAAATTAAATTAATCGTCTTCTTTATCAAAATAATTGGAGAAATGATTTTTTAAACAAAACTATTCTCTATCTTTTATGTTCTTTTTTTTCCCAATACCGTAGCAAAATAGTGTCTTCTCCAACTGGCCAAAGCTATCCCTTCATCAGCTATTGTTGATATTATAATTTTAATAGATTTTCTCTCCCTTTTTTTTCGCGTTTATTGCGGATTATTGATTAAGATTGCAGTTATTTGGGAAACTTTTTTACTATAAGATATTTACAAAGTAACTGAAAAGAAGTGAGAATGAATATTGATTAAACTCTGAAAAGAAATAAGCAATTTTCGATTTGGTACTATAAAATGAAACTGATGAAGCTAGAATATTCTATAAAATTATAAATCTATCTCTCATTCAAATTTAAATTGTCAAATTTGTTAACTTTCTAGTCCAAATTTAAAGTTCGGTTATTAAAAACTATTCAGGAAATTTATTTTTTACTTTTCAAAGGTTTCGACTTCATTGATTTTATACATATATTGAGCATAACAATTAAGTATACCAGTTTCATACTGTTTTCGATATTAAATACAAATCACAAACATTGTTAAAAAGAACTGATTGCTTCTTTCTAAACTATTTTTTATTATATAAAGCAAAAGGAAAATATATTTCGCTTCTTTCTCTCAATTTTGATTTTGTATCATACATTGATGGTGCAAGAAAATAAACTAATGCTACCAAAACTTTAAAATTTGTAAATAAACTTGTTCCAGAAAATGATGACACAAAATAAATAGGGGCTTCTAATTTGCCATTTTCAATTTGGAAATATGTAATTGAAGATACAAAGAGGAAAGTTGCTCATGCTTTGACTCCTAAGAAAAGATCAGGAATTAATCAGAAATCTTCAAAAATCAAGTTTTTCAGTTATTTAAGTGCAGACATAATATATAAATACTTACGACTTTGTATCCATGCCAACATGCAGTTTGTAATCCGTATCTCTCATTTGAGACATTCAATAATACTTTCTTTTCAGTCTTCGCCGTAAAAAAAACACCAAAAAAACCTGGTCCCTGGTTTCCTTCTAACTGTCCTTTCACTTTTAGATACTTTCGAGCTTAATTTTATTTGAGGAAAAGATTATCACTATGTCTGAGCTTTATCTGCTGGAACTTGCACCTACGTCTATCAAACGTGAAATGAGTTAGAAAGCATTTTCCTGTCTCGATAAGAAAAGTACCGTTAGATACATCTATCAGTAGTCGCTGGTACCTCAGCAACGACAGGCTCTGGAAGAATGGTGTCGATTGGAGGGTTTCAATTGTTAATAAAAAATACAATTGGGACTAATTCACTTCAAAAATGTGTTTTCATCAATTAGCATGGAAGCAGATGGATAACACCTAAAATAAATATCGGAGCTATAAAGATGCAGACCTGAAACTGCTGAAAGCTATATCCTTACTGCCAGCTTTGGGGTATATAACATTCAGTAGTCCGAAATGGCGGTTTGTTTAATCACACTGCCAGGAGTTGTTTTTAACCCAACAGATGGCGCTTTTTGATAGCACGTTTTAAGAGATAAAAAAAATTCCAAAGCTTGGAAGATGCGAGTTGTATGAGAAATATTCCTTATTCGTACCAATTGGAATCTGATGCTGTTATGACTTAAGATGATACAGGAAGTGTATTTCAAAAGAATATAAGCAATCTAGATATAGCGCATCAAGGGGCTTTTTAATCAAATAGGTTTTTAACCCTTAACTGGGGACGTGTGGACTGTGAGACCGCTAGCGATGGATTTTCTATCACCCCTATTCTATTTTTAGCTCAATTGAATGGATTGACCCTGTAGTTTCCTGTTTTGTGACCTTCAATACACGCGCACTTTTTCAATCGATTTCAGCAGATGCTTTTTAAAATAATTCAATTATTTCTTCGAGCGCGGTCTCTAAGACCGCATCTCCCTGTTAGTGTCCCAATGATAAACAAGGCTTAGCAGATGGCGCTAAAACTTGGGGCCCGAAATATCACCCAGTTTACTCATCCTATTATGAAGCAGTGCTCCAGATACTTTTAAATGAAACAGAAAGTGATTTTAGTGTTAAGGATAATTGTACAGAAGAGTTTTTCGATGAAAGTTCGCATTGAACTGATTTTGATATGTATGTTCAAACATAATCAATTTTTCTAGTGATAATTTATTTGTGAAAATATATTAATATACCAAGATATATATATACATAATTTATAGATTGATGTTTATACTATTTCTTAACCTGTATGTTTAAAATGCCTTAGAAAACCGTGCTATGAAAGTCACACAAGCCGATAAAAAAAGGGCCAATTTTACCCACTGTCACTTTTTTTATTTTTCGTATAATTGTTGAGTTTTGCATTATATTATCTTCTATATACATTCATATACTGTAAAAATAAATACGATTTAAAAAGTAATGTGCTTTTTCAAGAATATTATTTATTGTAACATGTAATTTGAGAAGAAAATGCATTTCCAACGCATTTACTTTGTTCAATGGCAATATATTTTGAAAAAATTCTAAAATATATCTATATATCAAGAAAAATATCTGCAAAATATATAGGCAGTTTTTCATACTAATATATTCATTAAAAAATTTAATTAGAGTCTAAATGAAATGCTGTCTCGTAGACCGCGCCTCCCCAGTTAAGTCCTAAAATTTCACCCTCCCCAGTTAAGGGTTAATTACTACAGAATGAATATCCAAAAAAAATGCATTAACAAAACATCTTTTTCTTGTAAAAGAAGTTAAAAACACACGTAAAAAATTATGGAGAAAGAAGCAAAAACTTATTTGTTTGAACGTTTTTTTTTAATGATGATGATTAGTTGAAAACGAAATAAGTTATTCAATAGCACATCACATTGACGTCACAGGTGTTGTTTGTTGGCGTTTATTTAAAAATTGACAATGATACAATTTACGTAATGATACATCTTACCCCATCTTAAAAGAATGCATAATCAACTATCTAAATCTCGTTTCCCTAATTTTTGTCTTGATTTTTCTTAATATATATAAAGATGACAAATTGAACTCATTTGAATGGAGAAGTTAAAATGAAGTTGAATATGAACAAAATTTTAAGAAATACCAAGTTGCAGAATTTTTACATTAAATCAAACTATTTTATTTCATTTCAGATCCCTAGCAAAGCAAGCAAGAACATTTTTTTTTTTTGTTTGTTTCGGAGAAAAACGAGTGTGCATTCCGCTTTCAGTAGTAATTTCAATTTTCTAAAATGCTGGGAGGGGGTATTCCTTACAAAATATGCTAAGCCACTTTTGATGAATAAGGGTACTTTTCTCTCTCAAGAAAATTTTAGTTCCATCTTTTAGTTGAAGAAGAGTTTATTCCAAAGTGAATGAAAACAAACTAAAATTATTACATTTAGTAGAAATTTAAGAAAGAAGTTTACTTATAAGCTTAGAAGAAAACATATGCTTGCATTTACATAACATAAAATATTAAATAAATATTACTTTAATATGTGTGATGAATTTAAATGCGAAAAGAGTTGAATTTAAATAGGAAAGCTGTCTCTTGAGAATATTTGTAAATACAATATTATCGGGAATATGCAATAAAGCAGTAACTTTCGAATAATGTACTTTCAATACATAACGATTTACTGAAAGCATTAGAAGTATAATTTCAGTTATAATCCTTTGCATCGCTTTTTAAAGAATGCAAAGGCTTGTGAAGCATACTTCTTTCTTTTTACATGTTCACTGATTGCCAGAAAAACATATGAATTTCGTTTCCATTTCTGTACTTCCGGATCATGAGTATTTTAAGTAAATCTTCATTTTTTTTTTTAGAACAACTACTTACTAAGGAATCTCATTCCATGCAATCACTCTATTCATCTGTTATGCTCGGAGGTTAAGAACCGTGAGTTCAAATACTCCGTGACACTCCCTTCAAATCGGTAAATTGGATCATGAGAAATCCCCATTTGGTTATCCTCGTCTACCTCCATATATACATAATGGTGATAATTAAATTATCAACAGACAGCATAAGAAATAATTCAATTCCTAAAACAAAATTTTGTGCATGCAACAAAGATTATGGAAAATTGAAAGTAATATAAATAAATGGGCTAAAGAAATAAAGCTAGTAACATAAAATGTAAAAACTGCTAAATGTAGCTAACAATGCATTTTGTGGATTTGGGTACAAATCAGGGATTTTAATTAAGCAAGAAGATTTATATATCAAAATGTAATAAAGAATTTCTAAGTGAGTGTTTTCTGTAATTTCGATTAATTTTCACAACAAAATAATAAACTGCGTCGGAAAATGTTAAATATAAATTTATTAAGAAAAAAAATTTATTAATGTTTTTTTTATGTTTTAAAAATTTATTATTTAACATTTTTTGTAAGCGTTTTATTACTTACAGACTTTAATAGAAAGACTTACACAACTTATGTGGAAGAAAAATAAGTGTGCAGTTCAAATAAAAATAATATTTGAAATTACAATACTTTTTCAATTGGTTTTCAATCTAATTACTTTTTTTAGTAACATTAATTCGACTGTAAGAAGTTCCATAGAAAATTAAACTTTTTTTGAATAATTGTAGTTCTTAATATTAATTGCAATTTTTGATTGAATCTTCAATTATTTCAAAGAAAAAAGATAATTTGTCTTATTTTTATCTTATGAGTTAAATAAATCCACTTTATATACAAATGAATTCGATTTCTTTCTTACAATATTTACTTTCATTACATCTTTTAATTCCGGCATTCAAATTAAATCAGCCGTCGCAACATAAAATAAATCCTCATATTGCGTGTATCTTTCCCATTAAAAGAAAGATGATCCGTAAGTAACATATTACCACAGCTAGTGCATTACGATAACTTTATTTCTGAAAATTTTCAAATAAGTTCACCCATATATTTCAAATCTATGGAATTGATGAAACACTCGAAATACCTATATTTTTCTCACAAGGAATTACGACAGATACTTTAAGGCGACAGCTTGTTTTAAATTTGCAACGGCAGAATTTCCGATAGTAGAATTTTATTTTGCAATGAAAATCAATTAATTTGAAGGATCGAATTAATTGATAGCTGATTTTTTTTTTCTTAAATTTATCAACTTCATGGTATTCTTTTTTTTTTTTTTTTTTTTTTTTACAAAATGTGAAATTTTGAATTTACAATGTATTTTGCTTAAAACTGCAATTGAGTGAACAAGGCAATGAATCTTATCTTCTTAGAAATAAAGAATCTGATTTCTCTATGATTGTTTATAATTTATTCAAAATTATTTAAGAAAAAAATAATTTAAACACCAAATGTAATTCATCATTAATTTGTACGTCGCTCTCTTGAACAAATACAGCAGCATGGAAAGAGCGAAAGTCATTTACTTATTATGATTCTTGTTATTAAATCATTTGAATAATACTTTACTATCACCTCAAAGTGCTGTTTCCAAAAATAAGTCAATTTCAAAATCTGCTTCTACCTGCCTTTGTCTTCTCGCGAGATAGAATTAACCTATACCAGGGATGACAAACCTTTATGGATCAACATGCCATTTTTTCTAAAGAAATGTCTAATGAGGTATAGACGTGCCATCAAATAATTTTGGCCTGTGATTATTGGGAAGATAACAAAACTAAATACTAACAACTCTTAATTTACTGCGAAAAAACACGTGTTGCACTGTATAGTAGTAAATATTTTAGTTATAAGTGTAATTCAAATTAAAGTAACATTAATGTGACTTCTGTTGTTGCAGATTAGAAAACAAATAACTTATGTTAGGATTATACGATGTTCAGAATGTTCGCTGAATTGGAGTCATCTGTCAAACGGTTTGTAGTGAAAAGCTTATAAACCAGTTAACAGGTACGAAACATGGGCAATTGCTTTTATCTTGTAGTCTTGTTACTCGGCTGCGAACCACAGGTCCCAGGTTCTATCCTCGCTCATAATAATCTCTACAGGTTTCTAAGCGAGTCTTTAATGTTATTTCTCTCTGGAAATGGTTCGCAGGCGTAGATGAAAATATGCTTCAAATAGAATGAGCCAGATTCTTCAAACAGTTAAATGCTTGAATCGAATTCCACGTTTCCAAAATTTCGTTACTGGCCTTTTTACTTATGTTGTTTGTTAACCTTTCTGTTTCAATAAATTCCAACTTTTTTCTGGTTTCAATAAATTTTTGAATCCACATTGAACTAGACTGGAAATCAATAAGTTGCATTTCAAATTCTTCGATTGCCAACCAATCGAATTGGGGCAAATTCTATTTATCAAATAAAGTCACATGCAAGCCGTTTTGCAAACCATAAAATGCAAACCGTTTTGATCGATGGCGTGCCCAAAATATTGTGTCGCGTGCCATTGGTTCGCCATCCCTGACCTATATCGTAATGTTATGAATCTGTATTGATATTTTTCACTGCAGTTAGTCTAATAGAAAGAAATATTAGAAGATATTTTAATGGATGGATGGTTTAATCCATATTGAATGCCAGGTCAATGATCCTCAATCTTGGCGGCGAATTTAGTGATATTGGCGACAAAACCAAAGATTCTGAAAAATACAAGAATTTTTATTGTATCTCTATTGGAAAGTGGAAAAGAGAAATGAAAGCAAGTCATTCGATCAAAGTCTCTCTTTGGAATATTGATCGCACAATGAACGCTCTAATTTGCAGCACTAAGCTGTTTTCAACTTAGCGATATATGCTTACTGTTTTTCGAAGAATAAAACATCAATATCTGTTACTGGGATTTCATGCGCTATATATACACCGTATGATTTCTGTAATAATTCGTTTACAAAATTTTTATAATTATTTAATAAGCTCTATTCATTTGTAAGATTTCGAAATGTATTTATAAAAGCAACTTAAAAGAAAATTCTAATTAAAACCAAAGAAATATAAAGTAACCATCTAAAAAATATGATATAATTAAAAAAATAAATAATACTGCAATTTATCGCTTTACTAAGTAGCGAAACAAACAAAAATTAACATTTTATGAATACAAATTTGAAATAAGATGACTTACGATTAAAATCCCGACACTTAAAAAATTCAGAAAACTAGCTAAATTAACTTGCATATTTATAAATAAGTATAATAAGCAAAATATTTTTCTCCGTTTAGGAATATTTATCTCTTAAGTATAGTCTTTTATACGATAGACTTTCAAAATAATTGACATAATAAAGTAATAACAATTTGTCACTTTGACATACTATCCGAAAAAAACCGAGAAACTTGTATTTACAAGTTAGCAACTTTACGAGCTCAATTACTAATATATGTATTCCCGAAGCATTTCGCATTTATCACGGCAAAAACGTCAGCAAACTATTCAAAAACTTAGTTCAGAAGAGAACTCGGCCGAAAAATGCTCGCTTTTCAGTTATTCATCATTCCTTTTTTTTTCTTTGCAAATGATGTTTTCGTTTTAAAAAAACGAAATTACATTCTTACAGACCACTTAATTGCAAAGTTTTAAGAAATATTAACTGTCAGCATTTCCTTCCTTCCTTTTAAATTCAATATTTCAAGATAACCAAATAGCGTGTTTTGGTGTTAAAAAAATAATTGTGAAGTTCAAGCGATAATTTGTTTTAGTTCAAAAGAATTTTTTACTTATTTTTAATTGCTTTTTTTTTCTTTCTTTTAAATAAAAGAAAATTATTTTTTAAGCAACATTTCATTGCCGAAAATATATGAATAATTCATCACACAAATAGTAAAAAAATTTATTTCTTCTTTTGATAAATTAATGAAGATCATCATAAACATCTGCATTTAAATTATGAAACATGAATATTGGAAACAATTACACAGAATTAAGTTTTTGAAGGTGCTGGTAAACTTTCCATGTGTGCATGTTTTTGTCAATGTGTTGCAAATATTTTCAGACAAAGAAAATTATATTATGGTTATTATTTTCGAATATAGAGAGGAGTCATTATACAATGCATTTAATTATCTCCGAACATTTGGTTAACTAAAATCCACTGGAAAGTTTGAACCACGAAAATAGTAGCTATGTTAAGAAAAATAAATGTTGGTAAATAGTAAATGGGTTTTTTGTATTTTTGAATTAGTGAGTACATTAAAACACCCATTTGATCACATTTTTTCAAATAATTATCACATATATTTTATTTATATCTCTATATATTTTTGTAATATGTAAATAAAAATTATGAAAGCGTGATTTTGTTTGTTTTCCTTTAATGATTTCTACAAATTAAAATGAAATTATTGATTCGTACGTTGCATAGATTTAAAAAAAGGTATATATACCTTTTATATTTCATAATTTGAAATTGTAAACATAATTTATTCAATATATACTAATTTTAGTTTCATGTTCTTTCCTCTGAGCAAACTGAAAACATCAAAGTCTCAATATTTATAAAAGTAATTACATAAGAAAAAAAATGTAATAATTTTATTAGAAAGCTTTAAAATATTAACTTATCTAAGAGTAATAATTATTTTTAGAAAGAAGTAACTGGAGGAACTATATTCATAAGATTCAATAATATGTAAAAAGGAACATATGTAATTTTTCAAAAACACTGCCATAGTCATTTGTCAAAATGTATCCAAAAAGGATAAAAAAAGGGGGGAGGAAAGAATAAAGCGGCACCAAACGAATTAAAAAGCAAAGTTAATTTATTATGCAAAAACAATAATTCCATTGAAAATACTAATTAAAATTTTAATATAAGAAATAAAATTATATAACTAAGAAAATTTGGAAAAAATAATTCAAAATAATATCTTTAAAAAAATCAGAAGTTTTTCCTAATTGATCGGCTAGCGTAAATATTTACTAAACAATGGTTTCATCAACGTTATCGGGAGACATCACGATATGCGCAGAACGGTTGAAAATTGAGCAGAAGCGGTTTGTTTAGTACCTAACACGTGACCGTGAATTGACCCCATTGTTCGATAGCGCATTTGAAAATACATATCATTTTATGATTATTTCTTTTTAAAGCATCATTTAATTACTCCAGTTAAAAATTAAGTATTCCATTAAAAAGATTACGTTTTCGAAACTATAAGTATTAAGCAACAAGTCAGAGTATTTCATTTTTATTTTATTATTCATTAATGAAATCTTTGTAAATAAATGTAATAATTATTCATGATAATTGTCAAACAACGTTCAAAATGAAATTATTCTGTCTCAATTACGATGTTATATTCCATTTAAACTTCAAAACAGATAATGCAATTCATTTTAAACAACTAATAAAACCATTGAGGCAACATTATTTCAATGTATTATCATCCAAACATTGTTCTAATTTCATTTAACGTAGCATTTAATTAAACGATTCTCCTTCCAATAAAACATAAATAATCCCGAAATCAAGCATTGCAAACGAATGTCTAATAACCACATTTACCACACTCTATTAATAATTTACATCTCTCATGGTACAAACTAAACAAAGTGTTCCCAATAACTGAAGATACCAGCTCTATCACGTAATATGGTTCAGTAGTTGTGGTATTAGAAGATGTCATTTAGAACCCTGATTTCCGGATATGTAATGGGCTACTGTGATTCACGAGGAAGCATGTACTTCGATTATTAGACCTATCTATTCCGATGGGACAGAAATGTTTGCAGATCCGCGAGATAGGTTTACTTCTATATTACATGAGGGAACCCGTAACTTGATGATAAGTAGAATTCTTGGAGCGGAAGTGTTGTTGTTATTGTTGGTTAATGAAAGCTTGTTCTTAATAGTATGTAAACAGCAATGGGTAGAAATTGGAATAGAAATAGGAAGATTACGGTTTATATCTTTTGATTAGATTAAAGAAGAAAAAAGTAATGACTAAATTACAGGATATAAGATGATAAACTTGATTATTAAAGCATTCCATTCAAATGAAATCAAGCGTGTGAAAGAAAACTATGTTTTTATTTTTAATATATTTTATTAAAAAAATTAAGCATTGCATTCGCACTTATTTTATTGCTCAAAATTTAAAATTGTTACTGAAAAAAAATCTATCAGTGGTTATATGGAGAAAATTGAAACAATTTTGATAATGGATTGCTATTCATGGTTCTACAGGCAAATACAAAACACAGGAAATAAAATACAACAAAAACGTACCCAAAAATAACATTTGCAAAAATCTACAAGTGGAGAAACAACACATCGTTAATTGAATTACCGCAACAACACATATCACGCAGAGAAAATTTGCTGGAGATCAAAGCTCTAAAAAAGAGAATGCGGTCAACTACTGTTTCTCGTGTGCGTGAGCATGTCTCCTCTTTTATAGCTCCCTCGACAACTTATCAGATTTTCGAGATGAAATTACTACTTTGGAGTTCTCATAGAGATATTTCCTAAATTCCAGAATATTAAGAATATTAAGGAACCACCATTTTTATCGCTAAATTGTCACCAAGTTTATCACTAAACGGTCACTGAATTTGTGGCCAAAACCGAACGTCGTTGACCTGGCATTCATTCAGCACCCATATCAGAGCTAAAAATGAAACACCCTTTATTTCTGAGGAACTATATGAGTAAGGAAGCAATATTACAAATTCATAACTAGTGTGAACAACATTATTAAAATAGCCAACATTCAATCAACAATCATATAATGTTGACCAACTTTTTTGTAACACTTCACAAAACGCTATTTATTCCCAAATGCCAAGAAGAGCATTTCCACAATCAAACAGTAGAACGACTAACTAACAACTAGGTTACATGATTAAATTAGCCTACTTTACATCAATGATTAGCATTTCATTATGCAGCCAAATACATGACGCTAATATGCAATCCAATTACAAATGCTTTAAATAGTTAAGTTTGTGAGTCGTAGAAGTTCATCCATAATTCCCTCGTAGAAATCAAATTTTGTATCATTTCTAGATCGATACTTCATGTAATTCTGAAAAATATTGATTGTAGTAATATTAATCGTTTCATCAAGTCATAAATAATCCAACTCATCTATCTATTTCTCTTCCTTCTACTGCAAACATAACTAATTCTAAACAGATTTAGAATAAAAAATAGAATAATACATAATTTTTTAAATTAAATTTGGACAAATTTTGGTTAACAAATGACATCATATATCATCAAATAATTCATCATAAATAATAATAATAATAATAATCTTTTTATTCATATCAATATATAAGGACAAACAAGCTGCCAAGTTTTTCAAATCCGACTCCAACAATTAGATTACATCAATGAATTAATTTACTTTAAAAATAGGAATCCAACTGCCGATTACACCGATGAATTAATCATCATTACATATAAGAATCGCAAGATTGCATCAATGAATTAATCTTCATTACAAACGAGAATCACAAGATTACATCAATGAATTAATCAATATTATAAATGAATATCCAATGACCAGATTGCATCAGTGAATTAATATACTTTACAAATGAGAATTCAGCAACTAGATTACGTCATTGTTTAATCTACCATGCGCCACTGATTTACCAATCGCCTTAGAAGATAAAAGCACATACGAAATTAATGGTGCTTTCCCACTTAACTCTTAAATAGTTTAATCCTGCGCTCGACCAATTAAGACTCACCAGAGAATAAATGCGTTGTGATTATTCTACTATTTATGCTCAGGGGACAAAAGCACTTGTAATTGAGAATTGGTTTATTTCTCGATTGCATAAAGATTGTGGGAGACTTAGTGTCAGTTAAGATCGCTGGAACATGAGGAAAATCGAATTTCCTTAATAATGAAAAGAGATTCAAAATTGGAAGGGAAACTGAATAAGCAGTTTAGAGGGCTCAATCATACCTTTATATGAGGTTGAAATTTAAAAGTAGTAAAAAGGTTTGGGGACAAATTCGAATATTATGATAAATTTCATTATTTTGTATTGTTTTTACTATTTGATTTTCAAGATATATTTTGTTCAGTAACATTTGGCGATGGAAACAAATTGTTTTGTAAGAATATATAGAAAGCATAAGATGATTTGATTAAAGATAAGATGATTGTTGGTTTTCCACAATTGCTTCAGAAAATGTTATAAGTGTTAATTGTTGCTATTATTCTATTTTTCTTTCATACCGATCTTAACTTCTTTATATTAAAAAAAATAGATAAAGAAGTTCCAGTTCCTTTGAAGCGTCCTATATATCAACAATCTTTTAGTAGCAAAAGTGATGCAATTAACTTTGTTTAAAACACGCATTTCATCTTTTAGATTTTATCAACAGTATGAATACTTTAGAATTTTACAAATATTGCGAAATTTCTCTAGAGTTCAAATAACAAAACTATTTACAGGGTATACTTCCCGGCGTCCTTCCATAAGAGTAGAGCATTTTCCCTGTGATCTGGGCGTCCCGGGTTCGAATCATCTATCTGTAAGGTGTGTGAATGTGCCCCCCTGTAAGAAGGGGTTATGCAAGCGAATGTGTGAGTTTCATCTTCATATGAGCTAGAAGTCAGATTTCTGACCTCGGTGCTCAGGGGTCTTTACCCTCAGAAGCTACTGCATCCGCTTTCCGTGGTAACGCGGATACGACATCATTACAGGGTATACTTTATGAAAGTCGATGTGTATTCAAATTCTCATGTTAACGTGCACACTAATGGATAAACTGATTTACCCTTCATGAATTTCATTAAAAATTTGAGAGAAAACTAAATCTTGATATAAGAATTACTCACAAAATTTCACCCGTCTGAAATGTTGCAAGCTTTAAATATTGTATTAACAGAAGGAATGAAATTCCCTCAATATTTTTTAGGCTAAGAAAAGTTTAAAATTTTCAGAATCATCAAAAGATCAAAATCGAATATTTCTATGATACAGTTTTATCTGCTTGCTTATTTCTTAAACGAAAAAGTAAAGTTTCCTTAAAATTAACATTATTTTTATGTTAGTTTTGCTACAACTAGCAAAAACATAAATGCCATAAGAACTTTATGAATCTTCCAGAAATATTCTTTTTACGATGCCCCATATCATTTGCTACAGTAAAAGATTCGGGACTCATAAAAGATTCTTTTTGGTCCCACAGATCTTCTGATATATAACCGAGAAATATAAATGCTCCACTTCAAGAACTATTTCCTTTTTCTATCCATTGTATTCTAACAGGAAAGCTCTGTGGCATTGTAATAATTATTAAAATAATGATATTGCTCTTGCGAGACAAATTGAATCATTGAATACGTAGGTGAACATTTTTGTTTGATTTATTGCTTTTCGATGTTTTTCCGGGGAGATGCAACCGTATTCTTAAAATTTAAGCTTAAAGTATGTAAATTCTAATCGTTCTGGTTGTAGGAGATCCATTAAAGATTTAATATCTCGGCAATAACTTACTCTTATCTCAGCAAGGTTTAGTAATTAAAATGCAAATAAATTATTAGGGAAAATTAAGTTTTGTTAATTAAAATTTGATCTGTAACAACATTTTCAACTGATTTTACATAGTTCGGTGATTTTCATTTCTTTCTAAAACTTTAATTTTAAATTATGCAACAGCACGAGTGAGAGGAAGTGCTTAGAACAAGTAAGTTAAGTGGAATTAATTGCATTTGTTCTAATTCAGTGATTCTGTTTAGCCATTTTCAATCTATTTTTGTTTTTAGTGTCCTCAAATGTTATACTTCATGTTCGCTTCAATTGTGTGTTTCTATTCGTGTTTCGTTTTTTTTTTTTTTAATGAAATAAACCATCGTAATCCGTTACCGAGAATACGATGATTTTTTGAATCGTATATCCAACAATATTCTCATCTATGAACAGTTTTATACTTTTTTCTGTTGTTTGTTTGTTTGTTTCTTATGGCACTTGCCACTGACAAGCCCGCTGTTACGAAGACAGCGATTTAAGCCTGAGGGGGACGTCTCTTATTTTTTATAGCAGCGCCAACTATGGTCAAGAGTACGACTTTGCCACTCACGCATCATTCGTTTGCTTGCACAACCCCTTTTTACAGGAGGGCACATTCACACATCTCACAGATAGAACAACGGAAGAACAACCATGCCCAAACCGGGACTCGAACCCGGGACGCCCAGATCACGGGGAAGACGCGCTACCCCTATGCCAGGACGCCGGCATACCTTTTTCTAATATTCCTTACACATTCGTCAAAAAGAAATTTCCAACAAAATATAAATTAATTCCTTTTGGTAAGCCAGGAGGCGATGATAGATTTTTTTTTTTTTTTTTTTTTTTTGCTAAAATCGGTAAAATGCATGCAATCCTTTAATTATGGAAAATAAATATTTAAATATCCAACAAAACTTTTTTAAATATGAGTGGTAGCTATACAAAATATTTTGTAAGAGACTTAATCATAGAAAGAGAAACGAAATTTTAACCAGTCTTAAGTTTATTATAACTTTTTCTCTACATTAAAATGCCAATTTTAAACCATTGTGTTTTATATTAACAAGAATCATTAATTGAAAACATTTATCATGTTTCAAAAATTAAATTTAAAGAAATCTCTCCTAAAATAACTAAACATAAGATTAAGTTTTTTAAACACGGAATGATATAAATAAAATCGAAGCTAAAAACTTTTCAACCCATTGTTTAAAAATTAGAAGTCGATCCAAAATAATCCATTTTCTTACCTTCAATCCTTCACAAATATGTTTAATGAAGCTTTGCTCCGTAAAGTTCTCAGTTTTGCTTTTTTTTTTTTAATCAACGACATTTTTGCTGCCTTTAAAGCACTCTGTCACAAATTCCAGTTGAATAGCTTTTGGACTATAGCCGAAATTAAACTTCTCTTTGATATGAGCCATTAGTCATCGGTAACTAATAGTCCACGCCAAAGGAAGTATCTGATTTTTTTTCAGTGACAGAAGATTGAATTAATCGTTTTCTTCAGACAGATAATTGAATGTATTTCTTTCTAAAAAAACCCTACCCTAAATGGTTCTCTTTTTTATTGCCCTTCTAGCCACTACCAAACATTGAAACATCCATCTGTTCAGATTACAGTTTCATATGATTTAACCAAGAATCGATTTAGTTATACGAAAGACCCGTTTTAAAGCAAGTGGGCTTTTTTGGGACGGACCTCATAATTTTGAAAAGTGATCAGACGACGAGAATGACACTTGAGCTGGTACCCCTTCTCCAAACTTTTACAATCCAGTAGTGACAGGAAGTTTGGCGTCAATGGATTTAACGTGCACCAGACCCGCTTACATGACAGAAATTCGCTAGAATAGGGTTTCGAACGTGTAACCTTCCGCTTCTCACCAGTCCACCGCGATCGTTGAACCACATGACATATTCTCCTCTACTAAACAAGAGACAAATTCCTTCTATAAAGTTAGTATTGTTTATATTTACCTCCTATTAAGAGAGTATTGTTTATATTTACCTCCTATTAAAAAAGTATTGTTTATATTTACCTTCTATTAATTGTGCAACTAATTTAACTATTTCATAATATTTTTAATAATCTAGTACTCATGAGGCAAGTCCTATTTTGATATATCTTATATGATATATTGTTTTTTTCAATACAGCATTAAAAAAAGCGACGTTTTAGTTGCAATAATTATTTTTTATATCAGATTGTTGGAAGGTTACTAATGTTATATAAAATGGTTTTAACTTATTATAATTTAAACTAAACTTAATTAAATTATCCATCAATACTATTATGCTTAATGAAACCCTCCTTCTTCAAGAACAGGAAGATGAAATAAGAGCCTGGGATAGCCTGGTTGGTAGAGTGTTGGATTCGCGTCCCTTGGTTGTGAGTTCCAACCCCGCCGGCCGAAGATTCCCCGCATGTGTGGTGGCTGACGTGCGTATAAATCTGTCGTGGTCACAAAGTCCTCCATGTCGAGAGTAATACCACTGGGGATACTGGATCAAGGGTGATCGTTCTCTGATTCAGGTCGAAATTACAATCTGTGGAGGAGTGAATGAAGTCCGCCTTGTAAAAAGGTTGTGACGTGTGTGTAGCTAAGTCGTTCTCTTGGCCCTAGATGGCGTTACTATAAAAACAAGAGACGCTCCCCCACCGACTTAAAATCGCTGTCTTCGTAACAGCGGGCTTGTCCATGGCAAGTGCCATAAGAAACAACATATGAAATAAGACTGTTCACTGGAAGGAATCAAATGTAAGCTATTTAAATTGGGATCAAAAGGTCTTGAAAATTTTGTTGTGAATAAAGGTATCAATTTAGTGATAATTTTATTGCGCTTCCATCAAATCAGTCATTTCCAACCGTAATATATTTTTGCAGTCATATTTCTCAATTTTCAAAACCTGAAGAAAGTTGTTTGCATGAATTTTATCGAAATTCGTAATAAACTTTTTTATGATGCATCAATAGACTCAAATGGAGAATACAGAAAAAAAACTTAATTGATTTGTGTTGTGTGACTTACTTATTTCAACTTCAACTGAGGAAATAAGCAAGTCACATGTCCCAAATCAGATGAATTTGGAATTTGTTGAGCCTTGTTTGTGGAATTATTTTGACGAAAAAATTCTAGAACAATGACACGGGCAGAAGATGTAATATCGTAATGCAAATACCAAGAGTTACTTTGCCCTAATTTTGACCCTTTTCGATTAAAAACCCAATATAGTCAAATATCCCAAATTCACTTAGAGGGCCTTTATTGTAGTCTCGAATGATAGCAGATATCTTTGCTTGTATATAACAATTCCAGCTTTCTAAAAATGCTTTTGAACATATGGTAATTTATAGAAATTCTAGACAATAAGCATTCATCTTATTCTTCTGGCTTGTTTGATTTATACTTATTTTCGAAGAAGTTTGAAAGTGATTTTCAAATACTTATGATAGAAAGTGTCCAAATGATTTCAGACAAGACATGAATGTGTTCTAATCCTTATTCTTCATTCTTTGATATCGAATAAGCCGTATTACATGAAGTATGATATTGAAAGAGTTCGAGATAGCCTGGTTGGTAGGGCGTTGGATTCGCTTCCGTTGGCTTACGAGTTCGAACCCCGCCTGCCGAAGACTCTTCGTGTGTGTAGTGGCTAGTGCACTTATAAATCTGTCATGGTCACGAAGTCCTCCATGTTGAGAGTAATACCACTGGGGGTACTTGATCAGGGGCGATGCGATCATTCTCTGATTACGATCTGTGGAGGAGTGAATGAATTCGACCGTAAAAAGGGTTGTGGCCTTTATGTAACTAAGTTTTACTCTCGGCCCTAGAGGATGCTACTGTAAAACAAGCAACGCACCCTTGGCTTAAAAATCACTGAATTTTAAAATCGGTGGGCTTGTTTGTTGAGATTTTGTTTCCAAGATAAAGTGTCACAGCAATTGAATTAAAATTTCATTTCTGAAATGCTTTATCGTTACGGAACTCAGAAAATATATATTACATAATAATACATTGCATACCATTCATTGATTTCAAGATATGAAATCTTATTAAAATTTTATTTCATTAAATCTTATTACTATTTAATTTAATCATAAATATTATAATTTAGGAATTTGATTTCAATACATAAAAAACTTCCATTATCTTTTTTTTTCTCATGCAAGGAAGACCGAGAAAGCCGCTCACAACCTCGGCTTCAGGACCGGAGGGTCTTAAGTTCAACCCCCGATTGAAAGATCTGTTGTTTATATAAACCTTGTACACCAAAAATTTGACGCAAACCGAAAGTAATTCATCTAATTCGAACGCTTAAAAAAAGTACCGTTTTACGTGCCATTCTTTTTAAGAAATATATAAAAAAACAGCCTTCATGCTATTTCCAAAGCAGGAGATCAAAACAATCAATTTTTCAGATAACTGTTTCTGTCATACATTACTCAAAAGAAAAAGAAAAAAAAACATGACTTTTAAAATACCGTCAGAATTACAAATTAAATTTTTCGCCAGCACAAAATAAAATAATTTTGCGGTAATAATTCACTAATTTCATTCAGCTATAACTGGATTTAATCTTCAAGCTTGTATAATTTTAATACACTATGATTTATGACATTCTTCAAAAGATTAAATTATGAAAAAAAAAACATTTTTTATATTCGTTTTCTATTAATTTTTAATTTTCGTAAATTATTTTTATATTCATTTGATGAATTATTCATACACTTTTTTTTCGATGAATGCTAAATTTAAAAAAACTTAACGTGATTTATTTAAACGTAATCTTGTAAAACTGAATTTTTTTTATTTTTTATAAGAAAACAAAATTTAAAAAAATACATTCTTCTTAAAAACGAATTGGAACATGATATGCTTTTTTTAACATCAATTCTCGTTTTTTTCTTTTATCCATTAATATTGAGTTTAAAATAAAGGAAAGAAATACTGACAGCTAATATTTCTTAAGAGTATGCAATTAGGTGGTCTGTAAGAATGTAATTTAATAATATAAAAAATAATGTAATGTAATGAATGTAAAAAATAAGTGATTCATAATAATTAAAGCAAACATTTTTTCAGCTGAATTTTCTTTTGAACTGAGTTTATGGATAGTAGCTAAGCAAAATTTTTAACCTGATAAATGGGGAATGTTTTGGGAATACATTTATGAGCAGATGAACTGGAGAAAAGTGCTGGCCCTAAATATAGGGGTGTCAGTTTTGTAGAAAGTGATGCAAAATGACAAATGGTTATTACTTTATTATATTAATTATTTTGAATCAACGACGCTATATATAATAAATACATATTTGTTAATAAATGAACAAGTTAATGCAGCTAGTTTTTTTAATTTCTGTTTTGAAATCATATATCGTTTTATTTTAAATTTGTATTATTCAAAATATAAATTTTATTTGATTTTTATCTTTTTGTATGCAAATCTAAAAAGAAAAAACATTTCTTTTATCTTTATAATATTTGTTTTGCTATAGTAACACCTTTCTTTTGCAACAATAAGAAATCAATTTTCAAAATAAAAAAAAGATATATTTCTAAATATCCAATTGCATTATAAGAAAGCTCAACTGCTTTTTAAAATGAATGAATAAACAGAACTTTTAAAAAATTACATCATCGCTTTATATTGAAGTCACATATTAATCGTAAGCCCGCAAAATAATCTCAAAACATTTTATTAACAGTACGCTTTAAATAGAGACCTAACAGAAAAATAAATGTATTTTCATACTTAACTCATTGCGAATTGAAGTGAGATGCCGGGTGTATCTTTATAAAAATTATTTGAATTTCCTTTTAAAAATAAAATATATTTCTAAATTATTTTTTAATGTTTTTAAAAATAATTAAAATTACACAAAAAAATTATTTGACAACTTTATTGATAACAATGAAAAGATAATTTTTTTTTAATTTTAAAAAAGATGTAAAGACACTTTTTATACTATAATATTTTTGAACTTATGACGGCAAAAGACCAATTTAAATATTTTAGTTTTTAATTCATTAAAGTTCTAATTACATATTCAAAGTAGTGCTCCAAAATTTATATCCCCATCTTCCAACATACACCTTAGAAAAAATTTTTAAAAATCTAAGTCAAACGATCTGCCTTCAAGAATATCAACGCACTCATATATATTATATTATATTTTATTTAGAGTAGAGATTTCTTCAATATCAATTTCCAAATTAACCTTACAAAGTAAAAACGTCTTTTTTATGTTATCTTTATTCTTAATAGCAAAATCAATAAAAGAAATATTTTAATACTATCATTCTGAGAGGAGCCATCATATAACATACAAACTACACTCAAAGACTTTCTTTCATATTTGCTAAAAATCCCATTGAGTTTGAAGAAATATTAGAAATGCAAATCAATTGTGCTATTCTTAAGAGACGTCTGGCCAAATAGTTTTGATTTTTTTTTTTAAGGAAAACATCTTCAATATCTATTTGCATTTACAAAAATCTAATAGTTTTGAAAATTGAATGAAACTAAATCCAATAGTTTCGAAAGCTGATCTTTCAAAAAGAAAAGTTATATTTTTGATGGCTTTAGAACCCATAAAGCAAATCTCTGAAAGAACTTTCTGATGGAAATCTGATAATGCATACTTTTCTTTTCAGACCCTGTCGCGAAAAGGTAAAATAGCCATTTCTTTCAAAAAAAATACAAGCTTTAGTAAATATTTGGTTTTCTAAAAAAGATCTTTCTTTGGCGTCCACTAGAGATTTTCTTAGCGTACATTTATATTTTTTTTCTTTCTGGATAGTACACTTTTTGATTGTTTAAGATGTCGTCGGTGAATTTCTAAAGCGAATTCTGTTTGAATTAAACAAGTTATATTGTAAAAATAAATTCCTGAGTAAAGAATTGAATATTTTATGTTTTTTGAAAAAAAAAATGTTTTTTCCAAACATATCGGGTTTTTTTTAATTAAAGAGAATTGTATAAATGTCTTTAAATCAAAAGACAAATGTTTTTTCTGATTTTATCAAAATTCAGATAAAATATTTAACACATGGAATAAATATATGGATAAAATATACATCCATGGCACATGGTCAGATAAAATATATAGCACTTTTGGAAATTTGTTTGAATTAATCATAGAGACGCTATGTAACTATTCTATAAATATAATCTAAGCGTTAAAGCATCACGCACGTAATTCTAAATTATATGCTATTTTAAATATACGTATATGTCAAGAAATTTAAAAATTATACAGTTCATTAATGTGCTGAAATTATTTCTCCAGTACAAAGTATTATCACATTAAGAAGCAAGTACAGTGCATACATAATATTACGAATCTGTAATTCTGCTCATTAAGTCTGCTGGTAAGTGAAATAACTTTACAGATATATTAATAGCTGCAAAAAGATGCCCAGGCAATAATTCCTGAAATGACGACCGTTTTGCTACAATGAAAATGAAGGATCCTAAATATTCAAGAATCTTGATGAAAGCCCTGTTAGGATTTAACGTTTGTTCTAGAACATTCGATGATTTGTCACAAAACCTATAAAAAGAGGAGGCACACAAGCAGACTGCCAAAAGTAATCAAATCGTATACGATTCAGGAGAAAGAGTAGTTGAACAAAGTCTTTGGAATTCATTCTCTTACAATTATATAATAAAGATCTACTTCTATTGTGCTGCAGTTTTCTGCAAGTGTTGTTCTTATGTGCACTTCGGTTGTGCTTTGGCACAGTATTCGTGTTTTCGTGAGAGAGTCACTGATGGACTTTTTCACCGTTCCCCAATCAAAAGGATTGTTGGAATTTTCTATAAAATAGTGTACTGCCACAAGCTACTATGAAATCAGTAAAAATTTAGAACTCATATTCTTATAAAATTACTATACTTTAACTTTAGAATAGCAATATGACTCCTTAAAAAATCCTATACGTGCTCGAGCAGATTCAAGTCAAGAGACCGAAATGCTCTAAATGCAGTCAGAAATGAATACCTCGTGTAACATCTAATTGTATTTTTTTTTTTTTTTTTTACTTCTTGCCATATAGTAATGCTACTATCAAAAAATAGAATTCACGAATAGATACGCAATAAATATTTTTTCCTACCCGAAGCATAGCAGTACCCTAGAAGTAATCAAAAGGACTAATCGGAGGCAATCAATCAATGTGTTTTTAAAATTAAATATGGGCAGTGAATTCCCATGTTATTACAGGAACATAAATTGACTACAACATTCACTGCTCAAAATCTACTTCGTTTCTAACAGTCAAGTGTTGTTATCTTGTAATATAAGTTTCTCAGATATAACTGTCATAAATATGTGCATATTATTACTGATAAAGATGATATAAATTGAGACGTCCGGTTCAGCATGGAAAGACCTTATCTTTGTACTTACCAGAGAAAACGGCGCTATACCCTGTTAATGTTTATAAACTATAAACATTAACTATTAGTAAACGATAGAGGAGTTTCTGTCTCTTCCTAAATCGAGAAAAGCTTGAAATTTTTTTTCCGAGCTAAACCCGATTCATCAATAGGCAGCGCATACGTCTTTTATAGTTTAGTAACCATATCTACTTGTTCCAATTAGCCATCTTCTCTTGTCCCAATAGATAGCAACCCACTAATCTCTGGTTATCTATAGGTTACTTTTTATAGGGTGAGTACAAATGATGGACCCTATATTTAAAAAATCATATTTTCGAAACTACTGCACGTATTGCTGGCGTCCTGGTACAGGGGATGTCCCGGGTTCGAGTCTTGATTCGCGCATGATTGTTTTTCTATCTGTGAGGTGTGTGAATGTGCCCCCCCCCAACCCCTGTAAAAATTGGTTATGCAAGCGAATGTGAGGCATGAAGAAGCTAAGTCGTTCTCTTGGCCCTAGTTGGCGTTACTGAAAAAACAAGAGACGCTCACTCGGCTTAAATCGCTCACAGATAACTATCAGCGGGCTTGTAAAGTGCCATAAGTCACAACACAACAACAACTGTACGTATTGCAATAAGGGATACATGAATTTAAAGAGAAATATACGAAGTTTTTTTAAATTACAAATGCTTGATGTGTGACCCTTCTGTTTCACGGCATGCATCCAATCTGTAATCCAATTCGTTCCAACATTTTGCAATATCACTCTGTCAATAGTTCTGAAAGCTGCACAAATGCGGTCTTTAAGTTCTGGCAATGTTTTCAACATTGGTGGTACATAAAAAATGTCTTGTCACAATGATTTCTTTCTGCAGGGTCATGTCAAAGATAATAGACAAAACAAAATATTTGGAACATTTTGAATTGGAATACAGATTCGACGTATGCTGTGTAAAAAGAGGTTTATACATCTAACATTTGTAACTGAAAAAAACTTGGTATATTTTTCTTTCAATTCATATATCACTTATTATTTTCAAAATCGGATCCATCATTTGTACTCACCCTGTATTTTCTATACATATAGATACAGATATATAGATATAGATATAATCTTTCATAGAACTTTTTTCTCACAGTAGACATTAAGATCATCATTTTAGTGACTGCAATAAAGCGAGATTAAATTTGATTATCGTTGGAGTTCTAGATTGCATATCATCAAATACCTGATATCTGCACTAAGCCTATCTAATTCTTCAAAGAAATTCCTGGTTTTCAAAATTATTTTTTAATTATTATTAAAGACTATTAACTATAGATAGAGTTACATTCAACCACCTGACACATCTAATCTCTTTTTTTATTACCACACAGACATAATTCCCGAAATATTTTTTCCGGGTACAAGGAGATCTGAAACGTGAAGAATCATCAAAACTAAGATGTCAATTTTTGATGGTTGTAATACTTTGCCTTTGTATGCTCTATTTACTATAAAGCTTTTAAAAATTAAGATCTTTCAAAATTCAACAATTCAATTTAGCATTCTCTGTTAATGAGACCACACATTTACCCTGACTGTCCCAACTTAATAATGCTGAACCCAAATTGATTGCATTTTGATACGACGCCCTTTTAATCAAGTTCCAAAACTAAAGGCCGGCCTTGACAGCAATGGTTAAGACCGAAAACAAACACAAAGAGACCATTATGAAGAAGATCGCAATTAAATACAATTGTTTTTAGGGTAAGAATAGAAAAGTCTAAATCAAGACAAAATTTGCTGCAACATGTGAAGAACAGAAAAATGAATACTCATGAGAATGTTGATAGAAAATTCATGAAAAGGTTCATTTCATTAAATAAGTAAATATTAACAATTAAAATATTAAACAAATAAATATATTCTATCTACATAATTACAGACTTGACCTCTTCAATTTATGAAAGCTTTAACTGCAATTAAAGTCAATTAATTGTGACGTCAATCTCAGCAAAAGAATTTATCTGCACAAAATTGTCAGAAGTTAGAATTTTCCAAGCATATGAATCTCAGAGGAACATTTATAACCAAGAATAAATCATTATTATTCCATTTCATTCGTAAGATTTGATTCAAAATATATTCAGGAAATGCAGGCAAATATTAAAATTGCAAATAAAACTATAAGCTTGGAGCATCTAAATGAATTCAGAATAATCAACAGAACTTCAAACAAATTTCTTTAAATATAATATTTATTTATTCGGCAATATCTTTGGGGAAAATGTCTAGCAATGACGTAGGTTAAATTAAATGAATATGAATTCCATGCCTTCCATTTAATTCTTTTACGGCAATAAACGAAGTATTTATTTGAGCGAAATTTACACAAAAGGGAAGATACTTAAATTGATTTCTCGAACAACGTAGTACACCTATTTGACTCTTTCTTAATAAATAATTCACATATGCATTCTATTCAGTCATTTGAAAATGCCTTTTATATGAGGAGAGATATTTGAACAGTGACTTTCGTGGGAATTAGTTTAATTTTAAATTCAGTCGACTTATTTGAATTGCAAAAGCTTTAAACGATAATTATGGAGTTCAGATGCTTTGCAATGTGAATTGGAGAGCTGCATTGACTGTTTGTTAAATCTGATTTCAATTTAGTGTTTAATTACTCCTCAAAGAGATAATATCTCTATGTTATTAAAATCTGCTCGACTTGCATTAAAAGATGGATAATTAAAAGGCAGTTGGATCACTTTTTTTACGGTTCCATGTGGAAAGTCTTATCCGTTTATTGAACTTTCAAAAAATTGTACTCAAATTACTCTCCAAACATAGATTTGGATATAAGATTTGAAATGATTGCGATAAATCAATGTACGCTTTATCAATTTTTATATTGTTTCATTAACCTTATATTCATTCTTATTTTTTAATTTAAAAATCTAATAAGAGTAAAATTTTAAAATAATTTTATTTGTAAATGACAAGAATTGGAAAATAAAGTGAGCAAATGTTGTTTTCTAAATGCTTTTTTTTATTGCATTACATTTTCAATGTACTTTTAATTTGTTGAATCTTTTTTAACATGTTATTTTTAAAAACGCGTAATTAAAATTATTAACCCCCAATTCTTTTCCTTACATTATGCAAATATAGCTTTAAGATGAATAATGAATACAATCATGGATCTAAAAATAGGTAGAGCATACAGGGACGAGAGTAGATATATCAGATGCACGCCCATAACCACAAATTTGAAGGAGGCCCCTGAATGAAAACGCATTATATAAACATTGTTAGATTAAATTTTTCTTAAAAACTTCCAAATTCTTACCCGATTCACCAGATGTAAAAGTCTAATTCATATGGAAAACATTTTCTTCTGAAGTTGTTACTGTTATTGTTAAAATATTTAAACTCTAAAGAACAAATTAGAAGTTTTTTAAAAAATAGTTAAACTTTATAATTCTTATTAATAGATAAATTCAACTGATAAGACTAATTTCAAACAAGTCAGCTTTTTCGTATAACCATTATGTCGGAAAAGAAAAATAAGCTGTTGTCTCTCATCTCTTTTTTAATGTTGTTGGAAATATTTTCCATATCATTTAATAATATTCTGTACAGTGTTCTCTGCTATTTCTTTTCATAATCTGGCATCCAATATATTCCTCAAAAGACAGATCTTGTTAAAGGAAGATATATTCTACAGCTTGTGGACAGTGTTAACATGTGAAACTGCCCTGTTAGCTCAAATTATAATCATATTTGAAAAACTGCGTTAGTGAAATTAATATCGTAGCACAGCAAAGAAATACGTCATGGTAGATTTTTTAACTATAAAAAGTTTATAGGAAAGATAGATTTTTAACTAGACATTTTTAAAATTAGCCATTCTTATCATAAATGTTCAAAAATAAAATTTTCTGACGTGGGAATTCGATATAGAACTGTCCAACGAAAAAGTACCATCTAAAAACGTTATGTAATCTATAGGTCCAATTTTATTTAACATATAATTTTATTGTTGTATTATAGTTTGTAAGCATTTCATTAAACATCTTTCTTACAATTGTATAACTTATTGAACTCGGATCATATAAATTTCATAAAAATTTGAGATACATTCACATATTGCAAATTGGCATTGTACTCATAGTTCTTTTGTATAATGTGAACGATTCGTATATCGACTTATCATGATTTCAAAGCAATGTTTCTTAATTTATTTGAATAATTTTATATTCTGAAACTTATTCTTTAATGCATTAAATTTGTGCATTATTCAACATAAGAATTAAATTTATTAAACAGTGTTCTTATTGTTTTAGCTTTGCATTCATTGCGACTTGATTAATGAACTATTTCAATCCATTCAATTTTTAATTAATAAATCATCGAATTGTATTTTCTTTTTTAATTACTTATTTGAGGCACTGAATTAAAAGTGGTGATCAATTAATTTCTTCTTATTCCAGACAGACTAAAATAATTTGATGAAAATCTATTCTTAAAGCATTTATAAAAAGGCTTCATGTTTTCAAATTTGATTTTAATTTATTTCTTTAGGGTTGCTTGTGTTTTTATTTTGAAAGCTGAGATAAAATAATAATATTGTGTGTTTACACAAATGATTCTCAAAATTTCGAATAAAAAAAATATGTTTATATTTTTAGGTTCTGACAGTAGGTTCTGCCATATTCTATTTACAAAATTTCTAAAAAATTATCATGGTGATAAAAATTTCAAAAAATGAACAATATGCTTTTATTTATAAATTGTCTATAAACCTTTTTAGCTTTCTTTTGCATCATTTCAAATAAATCCTTTTTTAAAGCCTTATGAAATCATTTCCTTTCACAGTAATATAAATATATTATATATATTTTAGATAAAAACATATTTTAATTTTATGGTACATTAACAGTGAGCTTTTCACAACAATTTTTCCATCTAATAATATTTATGATTCTTTATTATAATACTATAAATATAAATTAATATCTCGACTTAAAAAGAGAAAGAAACTAAGGAACAAATTCGCTATCAAAAGTTGGTTTAATTACTATGCGTCTACTGAACCAAGATCTGAAATACATTATCTCTAATTCTACCAATATATTATAGAAATTTTACTCTCCTTTTTATAAAGCCAGAAACCAGAAGACTTTTTTTTTCTTTCATCTCTATAAGTTTTGAAAAAAAGTTGAAATGCCCATGGCCAGATAACAAAAAAAAAAATTAAAGAAGATAAAGAAAGTTTTAAAATCTGCAAAATGCTTATTTGATTTAATATAAATCGATTAATAATTACCTTTAATTGCAATTTAACTCTATATTTTTTATGCAATTTAACTCTATATTTTTTATGCAATTTAACTCTATATACCCTGCACTCTATATTTTTTAGGGGAAAGGTGCATTTTTGGTCTAAATTCCTATAAAAATATGAAAAAGGGAATTAGAAATACTGGAAACATAGTTTAATATATTAAATAATAGCTAAATTATAAGTTACTGAATTAATAGCCTTACTTTAATTAGTTTAAAAGGTTTTATCATTAAGTATTACCTACATAAAATCAAAGTTGTTATATGAACGCATGCATCATTCGGAAACAAAAATAAAATATAAATTTTTCTCATATTCATTTATTTTGCAAAAATATCAAAATAAAAAATAAATAAATAATATCCCTCATTTTTACTTTTATTTAATTACTGTTAATAGTTTACAAAACCGAAGGGATTTAAATTACTAACCCAAATTAGAATGCTTACATAACGGGAGATTTGATTTTACTGAATTTTAAGAAAAATAATTACTTTACAAATATTTGGGAAACTGTGGAGAGTAATGATGGGATGATTCTAAAAATTCTATTATTAAAAAAAGAGTCTTTTGTGTTTATTTAAAAGAAACTGCATCCTGATCATGAAACAGAAAGATGAAGAATATTGGGTCTAGGTTCATTTATCAGTTACTAATAGGCTGTTTGCTCTCAGAATACCTATCGAGAGAGCACATTAGAGCGGCACTATTTGTCTTCAAGATTTCTACTTTCCTTGCCTCAGTTTGCGGAAATTCCTTTTGTTTTCTTAGTGGTAAATCATCAGAGTTTTGGCAACTAATCAAATAACATCCTATCTGTCTGTCCTATATAATTATCATTCAGAATCAATTGAGGAAAATGTGCCATTAATATAAAAATAATAAAGAAATACATCTTAGATTCTATACTATTTGCACTGAATTTTAATTAATAATTCGGAAAATAATATAGAAGAAATACCAAAAAATATAAACAGATAGAAATTTAATAGAGTTAATAATACAATAATAAACATCACGAATTGATATTAAATTAAAACATTTATAAACCTTCGATGCAGTCACCAGCATCATACATAGTTTGTTTATAAAGATGGAAAAGTCGTAAAAAACATGTACCAGTATTAGTTTTATTTATGGTTCTGATTTATACGAAAAACTAGTGATCTTTCACTCGTAGAATATCTGGAACAGTTCAGATAACAAAACAAAACAAATAATTGAGGTTTGAATGTGGGTAGAGCAATTACCTTCTGTGAACAAAATAACCAAAAAATATACTATAGTCATATGTGTCAAAAATATATTATAGTCATGTATATTATAGTCCGTGAACAAAATATAAAAAATAAAATATAGTCATGGTTTGCTATAGAACAGAGACAGAAATTCTAAACTCTATGAATTTTTCGATCTCAGCCATTAACAGCACTAATGCAGTTTCGAATAGTCTACTAACTCTCCATCTCTGGAAATATTTTGTACATCAGGTAATGAACCATTCGATCTGATCTAATAGCAGCGCTAGCATATTCTAGGTATTCTACGAATTTTCATATTCTGGAAATAGTAAGACACATGTTAATTGATTATTTGTTCTGAAACCATCAAAAAGACTAACATGCTTCAGGTACTTCATGGATACATGTAGATGAATCTTTTAATTTGAAGCATCAGCAACACTTTATAATGTCATGAATTCTGCAATTTCCCCGTCGCTGTAAATAGCTTTTCCACAAAACAGTGAATTTCGATCTGAGCCTGCAACAACACTAATATATTTCAGGTATTCTACGATTACCATAGCTCTGAAAACAACAGTACGCAGGTTAATGAATCATTCATTCTGAACCATCAACAGGACTTCATGTTGATTCGCAATAATTGCAGGATATTTGATATAGTATGCTTCAGATATTCTATAAATGCCATATCTCTGGAAGCACTTTGGTCACACGTTCGTGGATCGTTCATTCTAAATCATCAACAATATTATTGCTTCACGTATTCTAAAAATTTTACAAGCCTAGGAACAGGTGGTTCATATGTTGATGGATCATTCGATTCAAACTATCAGCAGCACAAATACTATATCAAATATCCTGCAAATTCTATATAGCTGGAAACATGTAGTACACAGAGCTGATGATTACATATAAGGAATTAAAAAGTTAAAAATGGTATCAAAATTGCATTACCTTTAGTTATCCGATTACCTCTATTAAATTTCTAACCCTGAATAATTATTGGTAACTAATCGAACGTTTTTATTAATTAGCTCATGTCAATAAAGTTCTATTAGCCTTAATAATTAGCAAAATAATAATATAAAAAAATTTATTCTAAAATGGAGATGAATGAAAATTTCTGTAAACTCATCAGAATACAAGACATCAAAGCAAATTTTAAAACGTTTTGTGGAAGCAAAATTTAATATAATATTCCATTTTAATTTTAAGAGAATTTTATCAATCAGTTTTAAAAATCATTCAATAATTGCAGGACGTAAACATGCATCACTAGGCCATAATAATTCAACCATAAATCATGAAATGTTTACTAAACATTTAGTCGTCTGGTATCTCACTAGCTTAGCCGAAAAGATTTTAGTTTTGGATCTGATGAGCAATAAGTTTCAGATACTAATCAGGTTAAGGATGGCGCTTCTTCCAAAATCTCGAGTTCCTGTGAAAAATAAGGTAGAAAATGAGCTTTCAAAATTATAATCCAAATCAATGAACTATCAAATAATCTCCAGAAGTCCAGTCCGTCCTCACCACCGTTCATTTTGATCACACCACAGAAATAAATTTTTGCGAAACTTTCAGCATCATCTGAAACTGCCTGCAACCCACAAATCTTGCTTTCTAAGTTTATCGCGCTGGTATTTAAAGTGTGAGATATACGTATTAGTCAGCATAAGTCCTTTTACCCACCTCGAAAAGCGGGGAAAGCAATTACGAGGTCTGCCAAACCTCATCCTCATTCCGTTTCTAAATGAGATCTCTAGCATTCCTCAACTAGCGTCATGCTCGAAAGAATGAATTTATAGCACAAAGAGAAGGCTATTAATATATATAATGACCGTTTTCCATGAAGATTTATTTTGGGAAAGTTTTAGCGAGTCTGGATATTTTATCTTCCAAACTTAAAAGAAATATAGTGACAAGTAGAGGTTATAATGTAGCATAGTTTCATTGCAAAAGTGAGAGGATATTTGAATTGTATTTGGAAAATTTATACATTAAAATGATATTACTTTGTAAAAGAATACTAAAGTAATGTTCCCAAAATATTGTAGATTTCCTTTTCATATCTATTAATAATCAAGGTGTGTGTGTGTGTGTGTGTGTGTGTGTGTGTGTGTGTGTGTGTGTGTGTGTGTGTGTGTGTGTGTGTGTGTGTGTGTGTGTGTGTGTGTGTGTGTGTGTGTGTGTGTGTGTGTGTGTGTGTGTAACTATGTATTCTTTATAAAGAATTAAAAAATTGCAACAATTTAAGGGATAAATTAAACAGTAATATAAAAAAATAAAAGTACAGGTTTTAATTTTGCAAATTCTCTTCATATTTTTAAATATAATAAAACTTTTGCAATTTCTTTTAAAATTGCCTCCTTTAACAAAAAATGAATACAAAATTGTTTAAGTTCTCCAAGAACAAAATTTATCAATATATGTTTATAAAAAAAATCTCGGATATATGAAAAATTGTTTTAATAAAAGTCATTTCATTTATTAATTTTCATGAGGATAAATATTTCGAAAATAATTTGTTCTTTAGTAAAATTCTTATTAATTCTGTGTAAAAACAATGATGATGCTATTCATTATACAATACTGAAACAAATATTTAGTCAGTGTGTCAGAATTTCTTTATTAGGAATATACATATATTTTAACTATGAGGTTGCTAATACTTATATAGTCGAATGAATAAAATTTAAAAGTTTATTATTTTAATTTTTTGCCTATTCTACTTTTTTGAGTGAGTTGTTTCTTACCTCTCTAACTCTAATTAAAAGCCTTTCTCCTTTTTAATTTTGTAAATTGATTAATATTGTACGGAATTAATTTGTTAATCGATCGATTAAGTTTATTCAAAATTAGAATTCAATAAATTACATTTTAATATTGAAGCACTATCATTTATGAGATTCCGAAGTTAATTTCAGTAAAAAGGGTTAAAAATACGCATTCCAAACATTGAATGGTTCCAAAAGATGTTTGTTAAAAAGAAGTATTTGTTAAGAAGAAAATTTAATATTTTTGAAGAAAGATCTGTGCTATTTAATCCATCTATAGCCTTATTATTAGTTTGAGTGTGTATGTGTTTAATATATAAAAAATATATGTAGCACCGATTTGGGGGGAAGGGGATTTTTTTTTTCTTCTATAAAATGTTAGCATTCTTCTTACAAATCTTAAGTATGTCAGAAACATTGCAATTTAGCTATTGAAATAGCTGCCTAAAACTACTTGTTCTTTACCATTAAATCCCTCAGCAGTTAGCAGTGTTTTGATAAATGTCTTAGAATAGCAACATTATTGAAAAAAAGTTGGAATTATGCTGACACTATAACAGATTTATGGCTGGTGAAAGTACTTATTTTTACAACACAGATGCCTCAAAAGTCCGGCTGGACAAATAATTTGGAACTGCAAAAAAATCTACATTACTTTTGTTCAATCCAGAAAGAAACATTAAGCTGAAATAATATTACTATTTGCTTAATAACTCTTAAACCATTTTCCAGAGAAATCTGTTATTTAAATTGTTATTGGTAAAGTGTAGTTGTCTAATTCAAACGTAAGTGTTTCAAATTTTTTCCTGTTGTCCTTGTATATTCCTCTTTACATAACATTAAAATTTAGTCTTTCATTCGAATTTACCATATGTAATTCGAAATCACGATTAAAGGTAGATTTATTTTCATTTTATTCTTAATTGCGTTCTTTAAATATGCCCGTACTTTATGCCCTCTATTATTAAGAATTTAAAAAAATTTTAAGCCCCTTAATTTACTAGAAACTTAATAGTTGAACATTGTTTTCAATCAAAAATATGCTGAACATATCCCTTTTTAAATTTTCTTAATTCGAACTTTATGCGTTAAAAAGGTATTTTTAAATTATTGTGCAAAGTTTAATTATTAAAATTGCACTGTTTATTTATTCATTATGTATCGCCCACCGAGGCACCTCGGAAATTAAGATGAGAAGATTCCAGTACAGGGGTTAATTCTCGCCACTCTGATGGGTACAAAAATGGTAGGGGTTGACTACCTCCCATCGATGAGGTGTGTACTTCCCAAGGGACGGGTCATACCGTGGCCGGCGGTGGCCCTTAGTTCTCGCCCGTGTTGCTGTCCGCCCTTTCATATTTTTCCGTGCACCTCAGAGCGGATCAGAGTAGTCAATTTATGATTATTCAATATGTATTACTTATTAAAACTTTAATAAGTATCGGAGCCATTCAAACTTCTTTTCATTTTCCTAAAGAGGCTCTGCTCCCATTTCTCTGAATCCAGACATTCATTACGGCACTCCATCCCAACACCGTGCACGAAGCACATCGTTGGCTCTGAATCCAGACAGATGGGGACACCGTTTCGTTCAAACAGTATGCAATTGTTTTGCAAAGAAAAAAAAATCTTGTATCGTTTTGTAAAGAACCTCATGGATATTAGAGAGATTCTAATGATCCAATACAGATCTTAAAAATCAATCAAAATAAAAGACGAACGGCTGTGAAACCGAAATTGAAGGGAGTGATTGACCTCGATGACCTGGTAGATGGCAGAAAGTTGGGAAAAGAAGAATACTGAAAGATGCGGAGATTTCTCTTTGTATGATCTTAAATGATTTAAGGAAAGCTATTTTTGGCTGTTTAGGTTCTATTAATAATCATTTTATATAATTTTTTGTAAATTTTTAGTATAATTGAATATATTAGGCGAGAAATTTGCTGTTAGAATTTATTCTTCCTTTAAAAATCAATCACAAATTTAAATTTGGCAAGTAATAAATATTTCAAAATATAAAGGAATTGACGATGTGCCAGGCAGTTTGTTCCGAACTTGGAGGAAGCAGCAATCTTGTGAATAATCAATTTTATTAATCAAAAATTTGAACATCATCACTAAATAAAATTAGTTTAATTCGAAAATGGTGCACAATTTCTTGAAACTTGTAAGCTTATTAATAAAATATCTGAATTAGCGAAGAAATATTTCAAGACAGAAAATGGGTCTTTCATAAAGAGTCATTAAGAAATTAGCTTTCACTGTCTTTTGGGCCTCCTAGTATATTATTCATCAATAGAAACTCTTCAAAGATCCAGACAATATTCTTGATGGTTCGGTAAAAAATTTAAAACATTATTATTTAATAGGGACCTTTATTTTCCATACTTGTTTTATCTTTCATCAATTCATTCACACTTTTTTTAAAATATTTTTAATTCTAAATATTTTTCTTATAAAGAGTGTCCCAAAATTAATGCAAGATTTGAGTTTGCCCCCATTCTTGCAGTAAAGTATTAAAAACTCTATTAAAAAAACCATCTGACAGCTGATAGTTTAAAGTTAGTAAAAATGAAGCATTACACGATAGAATAACGTGTTTTCATTATTGAACAATATTTCAAAAATAATAAAAGTGTGGCAGCCACAGATCGAAAATTTGAGAATTTGCCCCCTCCTTGATCGTGTGATTTAACACCATTAGATTTCTTTTTATAGGGTTATTTGAAGTCAAAGATCTATGCCAACAAGCCCAAAATTATGTGCGCATTGAAGGAGGAAATTCAGCCATATTTAGGCAAAATGGTCGTGGAAAATTTCGACAAAAGGGCGCGTATGCACCAGCAAAGTCGTGGACCCTGTCCTGTGTACTTTACGACTCAATAAAAACATAGCAGTTTAAAGGGGGAAAAAACTGTGTTTTTTTATTTAATTCAAATCTTGCATTAGCACGTTGTTTTATCGTGTAACGTTCAATTTTTACTAAGTTTAAACTATGAGTTGTCAAATGATTTTCTTTAATATGGTTGCCAACACTTTACTGCACGAATGGAGGCAAATTCAAATCTTGCACTAATTTTAGGACACCCTTTAATTTTTTATCTGTTTGAGCTTTTGTAATTGAGAGCATTTCGTTTTATTTTGATGAGCTACAATTGCTCTCACACGCTTTATTAACATGATAATATAAAGACTTGAAAATAACTCCGTTTTATTAAATCTTTTCTCCCGAAATTCACTGGTGTCCTACTTGCAACATTATTTTCAGTGTTAGTCATATGTTGATTGAGTGCCCAAAATTTAATACTCAGCGTATTCATTTTTTCAAAACTTCATCACTAACAATGTCAGACATAGTGGGAGTAAATCCCCGTGATAATCTTTTTCAGTTTTTAAAGGCCATTGGCTTTTGCGAATATATCTAGGTTTTACTATTTCATCTAATAACACTTTTTAACTTTTTACAGTGTGGAATTCAATCTTTTAAAGTAATTCTTTTACAAATCTTTTGATACAATTATTTTAACGTTGTTTTTATTCCACGATCATCAATAATCTAACCATACGACTGGCGCAGTTTAGCCAAGGTTGGCTCTTGCGCCACTAAAGCTCACAACCAACCAACCCGAAATTCACTTTATTTATAAAAGTAATCAAATTCAAAAAGGCGAAATAATTTTTTACCATGAAAACTCGGATCATCAAAATATAATCCGAGCACAATTCTCTTTAATCATGAATTCTGCGAGTGTAAAATTCTAATTTAAACACTGCAATTCGAAAACAAATTAAGGGCCATTCCTTAATAGAATGACTTATTGTATGTAAAAGGACTTTCAAGATTGTAATTCATATTTCATTACGTTCACGGAACACAGACTTTCCTCGGAAATTCTTCTTTCCAATCTCTAAGATGTCACATATACCTCTACTTTGTGCTGTCATAAATCAAATAACCATACCGAGAAAAAAAACGATCGTCCATCAAATAAGTGAATAGTAAAGAAAACTGTTGCAAATGAAATATTATCGGGAGTATTGCGGAAAAGCATAAAGCATTTTTCAGTTCCACTGTGCCTTTTTCAAGGAAATAAGAGTCGAAATGGTAGTAGGATGAATTATTGAATTCTCATCCATAACCTCGAGTCAAAGAAACCTTCAATTAAAAGGAGTGGTGGCACTCTATGGTGTTTATGTCTTTGAAATTGCGGGTGCTCTTTATTTATGGAGTGTTTATTGCGCGTATTATTGAACGTCCTATTTTCTGTACGACATATAGAGTTTTTATTTATTTATTAGTTTTATTAGTGTTAAAAGAATGCCGAATAATAATATTGCATTCAAATAGAATACGATATATTGATGATGGCTTGTCCAGTTTACAGCGGAAGAGGTGAGCAGTAGCGTCTGAAGGTAAAGAACCCTGAGCACCTGAGAGCAGAAGTCTGACATCTAGCTCATATGAAGATGAAACACACATTCGCTTACACAACCCCTTTTCACGTGGGGGGGGGGTCATTCACACAACTTACAGATAGAACACAGGGCGAGCAACAGCCATGCCCAGGGAGTTGAACCCATGATACCTAGATCACGGAGAATACGCGCTACCCCTTAGCCATGACACCGGTGTTTAAGTTCTCTTCATAGTATAATATGAGAAGTAAATATTTCAAATTTAGATTCTGCAATGGCATTATAGAAAATTTGTTATAAGTATAGGAAAAAATATGATCACCCTTTGAAATTGGGGCCTAATGTATTTTTTGCTAAGCAAAAATTAAGTATTTCTTGTGGAGTTCGAACAAAAAAAAGCGTTTAAAGTTAAGAAAAGTTGGAAAAAACAAACCTGAATAGCTTTTTCGAAAAATTCTCGCATATTCTCTAATAAATGTGTTATCCTCCGCCACCTGCTTAATATTATGGACCTTGGGCAGGGCACGAACACCATAAGGCCACGATTTTTATTTCCAAAATCCCATATGACTTTTTTTGTGTTTCGTAGTAGACAAAAATGCATTTTGTAAAAAAAAAAAAGTACCAAATGCATTTTGGAGGCCCTTTTATCGACAGATTGAAATCAGAATTCAACAAGGGATTACAATCTCAGTGACAAGATCACTAACCAAATTTCATTTATTTAAACAGTTGAATTTGTGTATTATTGAGCTTACATACATGCGAAAGTACAGACTAACAAACAATGAACCCTTTGTACGAATTGATTCAAAATTTGATAAGTAATATGCATTTAAGATATAAATCTGTAGATTTTATTTATCTCCATTTTAATGTTTTGTACTTATCTTAATTGTACTCGAACAGCTAGACATACTTCCTTTAAATAGATTTCGTACAAAATTCGATAGAAATTTATAAATTCGATTGGAAGATAAAATTTCAGTCGCCACAAAAAATGGATCAAAGTGATTTTGTGTTATTCCAAAATGATTTTGAATTATCATGTTGATTACGTAATTCAAAAATGTTGGGTTTTTTTATTAGTATTATTATTTTTTTTTTTATTTCAAGGAAATCTGAAAGTGCAAATTCGTTAAAATCTCAAGATCAAAATTTTTGGCAATAACGATACTTTCTTTCTTTATATTTTGTTTATGATAAATGAAAAAGAAATTCGTCAAAAATATTATAGCAAGAGATAATTTTTAAAACTTCACATCAAAAAAAACTTCACATTTGCTAAAATAATAAAGGTCTATAAACACAACTTCGTAAAAGCATTCTTAATTTTTTTTCACTTAAAAAACTATTTCTCCATTATTTTTAAATCAAATTAATGAATTTATAAAATTATACTAAATTGCCTCATTAAAAATTAGTTATTTTATTATCTGAGTTTGTCGTTTCTAAATTAAATCAAATAATTCTCAAAATCAAAAATTAAAATAATGCAAATTCCGAGATACATTCATTAAATATGATACAAAAGTGTGGAAGCAAGCCTTGAAAAGAAAAAAATTGTGAAATATTAATCAAGTTTGTTTTTTTTAATTAAAAGTAATTAAGTGGAAATCAGCTCCATAATTAAACTAACTACTGAAAGCTTCAACAACGAAAGGATGATAAAATCTATTATATAAACCCTTGCATAGTAATTAAAAAAAATAATAATAAAGGTTCAAGAAGAAAATTATACTGAAATAAAATTCGTTTAATTTAAAATCTTTGTTTAACTTACAATCCGATTTACACTATAATAAAATAGTGTAAAGATGGATTTTGTACAAAAAATATCCTACAGAATTATCAAGAAAAAAAATACCAAAATTTCAATCTATTTTTTTAACCCTTTAAAAAAAAACCTTTTCTTTCTAATCTTGGTACATTAAAATATTTTTAGGATTGAGATTGGTTTAAGAAAAGTCATTGATCTAGGTTATTAAATAAATTTAGTTCGATGAATTAGTTAATTTGGTTAATTAATAATTCAGTAACAAATAACGCCATTTTGTATAAGAGAAGGAACTAAAGAATTAGGTTTCTGTCTTATTGAAAAATTTGTTAGAACATATGCCAACCTACAAAACTTCATACAAAGATTGATGAATTTGATGGTGGACATATTTTCCATGGCCCTAGAAAGAATTAAATCAGTAAATCTAAATTTTTAAAAAAAATCAAATAAAATGTTAAGAACTATTTTATTAGTAGGAACCTCATTCCCAAGTAGTGCCTATAAGTCAAATATGGTAGCTCTAGATTTAACGGACAGAGAGTACATAATGGTAGAATGTTCTAACCAGAGGATCTGTACTTAAACCATGACGCGTTTGTACGAAACGCATCATGTAATTTACAGGATAGTGCCAATTTAAGAATATTATTATATTTAAAGTAAATATTATCTTGTCATCTTATTTTTGTAAAAATAGTCCCTTGCCATAAAACTTCCAATTTTTTGAGTTCGATCAAGTACAAAAAGAAGTTTCAGAACTTAAAATATCTTAATTTCAAATACAATCTGAAGAAATCTACCCTATCTAATATAAGCTGCATCAGTCCATCTATCAATTTCTTGATTTCACCCAAGATGAAAATTTATTCGAAACTCCTCACCCAGCATTATCTTCGCGCAATCTCCATAATCACGGCCTCCGCCTTTTATAGCGCTGATATTTAAAGCATGCCTCAGTCTGAAGCGTTAGTAAGTACAAACCCCCTTTATCCGCCTAGAATAGGGTAGGGGGAAGGGGTCATATTTAGGGTCTCCCATCCTTCCTTATTCTTAATGAGATGCGCAGCATTCCTCAACCACCGCTTCACTCTGAAGAATGGGATTATCTCGGAACAAGGGGGAAGACGATTAATATGTATGATGATCAGCTTCTGGGAGACTTATTGTGAGAAATTTTTCACCCTAGACCAGACCTTTAATTTCCTGAAATCACAAAGAGAATTTTGAAGGGCCGAAATAAAAGGCAGGAGAAATGCTCTTCGCAACCTTGGTTGATGGTGAAGGTTATATTAAGGTGGTATGAAAGGGTGCTTCGAGATATTATTAAAAAAATTGTGAATTCTAATGGTATTGTCTTTCGCTGTGCTAATGGGTTGTTTCCAAATTAAGCACATTTATGTCCCTGATAAATTGTTTCAATTACTGAAAATGTTCGACATTTGTTGAAGGATTTAATAATATTCTTTCGCCATTTATATCATCTGAATTATAATAAGTGTCAAATAGTATTAGTTGAGGACTTAGATACTTTGTGGTTCTAAACATTAAATGTTATAGGACAACACTTAAATTAAGGTGGTCAATTTAATTTCATATTTCAGAACATTTTTAACATATTTATGATTTATTTTAGGTTAATATGTTTTATTTTATAATGAATATGCATTTTTCTTTATTTATTCATTATGATTCTGATCTGCCTGCCATCTATATTTGAAAACAATAATATTGAAGATGTTCGCTTTTACAGTTATTCTTATTTGGAAGCGAATGTAATCCGTCTTATAAAAACCTGATCAATTATACTTAATACAGTGTAAATATTACCCTAATATTTTATAATTCATAGAATTCGTATTTTTTAAAAACATTTATTTGCCATCTTGGAAATAAAAATGTTTTGAATCTACATGCTTGCAATCCTTGCCAGCCTAGCGGTTCTAGGCGTCAGCTTAGTTGAAAATCTACCATTACGGGGTATGAAAGGAAATTTCCATATATTATTAGCAGCTCTGTGCATTCTAATTATATTATTTTTTAATTTGTACTAATGGGATTTTTCCAAATTAAAGATCACATTTTTTCTTCAAAAAAATGATTTCTATTGTTATATATATTGGATATTTAAAAACAAGCTCTAGAATGTTCACTTTTAATGTCATTTAATTAAAATTATGTTCAGATAGTGTTAAAGGAAACTTCGAGTCATTATTAGAAAATTTGTGCGTTCTAATGATATTGTCCTTCATTCCACAAATGAGTTATTTCAAAATTATGTACTATTTACTCTTCTGATAAATGATTTCATCTACTATGAATTCTCGAAATTTATCAATGGACTTTAGAATGTTCTTTCTCTGTTAATGTCATTTCAGAAAAGTTTATTGTGAATTGAAATGATGTGATTCTGTCGAAGCATAGCAGACAACATATTAATTAATGCGGTTATGAGGCCATATTTTATTTATTTCAAGTACATTATTCAAAAGAGTTTTAATGAATGTAATTTTCAATGTAAAGTTTAACAATATATAATGAATTGTGTAACCAACAAATTATTGGACAATTAATTTTGGACCAATGCAGAATTTGAACTTCTCCTTGATATGTTTTCATGAAATATCTGTTTAAATTGATTGTTTTGGAAATTTTATACATATAACTGTTTCCAAATGTTTTTGCATCAGAAAAGTACAATTGTTATTTTTTGTAAGTTTAACAAATAAATCTGAAATTTACCATATGATTGTTTTTAAAATGTGCAATATGCACATATCTATATGTCCTGTTTTAGATATGTGTCAAATTTACGTTTCATTCGATCGAAAATCATCTGGAATGATCACCCCAAACTTCCTCGCGTGATATCTTATAAAAGTGTTATCCCTCTTCTTCCACATATAACTGTGGACCTTGGCAAAGCCTTAGTACTCAGATTTTTATTTTCAAAGTCCCACACGAAGAAATTGCAGGCTTTATAATTAAGTAAAGAAAACCGATTTCGGCTTGGCAAACGATGGTTATGAAAGATTGATCTTCAGTGTGAGTCTAGGTTTTAACGGAATCTAGCCAATAATCTTAAACGACAATTTTTTCGATGATTAATCCATGTAATGTGGTTAATACACAAATACTAAAAAATCAATTAATGCAATTTTGATTTTACCTTTCTTCCGGGCAATCAAAACCAAAATTTAACATAGAATTATAATCGTAACACAAGATCACATACTAAATTTCATTTATTTAAACCAATTACGTTTAGAGTTATGGCGTTTACTTCATGAGAAACCACAGACCGATAAATGGCCAATCCTTTTACATATTTGGTTCAAAATTTGATATGAATCTGTACGTTATATGCTAAATAATCTGTGAACCAAATTTTATTTCTATGGGTCTTTACTTTTTTGAAGTTATTGAGTTCACGTGTACAAAAGAACAATCAGAATGGATTTCGCTTATAATCTGATAGAAATATACAAATTCCTTTTATCTAAGTTGTTAAACCCCCGGGGGGCACCTCGAAATGAGGATGAGATGCTTCCGGTATGAAGGTTGGATCTCACCACCCTGGAAGATACACAAAAAGATGGGGGATCTCGCTCCTCCCATCGATGACGGGACGTATTTCCTTCGGGAAGGGTTGTAGGAAGGGTTGGCCGGTGATGGCCCTTAGGACTCAACCACAGTTCCCGCCAGTATTGCTTATGCGGCGATCCGGACATTCAGTATCCGTGTGCCTTCGGGTGGGTCGGAGAGTCAGTGATATGACTTATCTAAGTTGTTAGTCTCACTTGGTGGAAGAGAACGAGAAACTTCCGATATGGTGGTTAGTTCTCGATACCCAGGTAGGTACATCGATAGGGGGTCGGCTACCCCCTATCGATGACAGGACGTACTTCCCAGGGTAGGGGTTCTTGTGTGATTGGTGATGATCCCTAGGACTCAACCTTTGTTCCCGCCAATGCCGCCGATTCGATCACTTGAATTTGTCCGTGTACTTTTATAGCGAGTCGGAAAAGTCAATGTATAGTTATTTATACTGTTGCATTTTTAAGTTGTCCTATTTATATTCATGCAAAAGTGTAGACAGACAACAACTTTTGATTAGAATTATGGTACATATATATATTTTTGATGTCTGACCTACCTACCAATTTTATATCTAGCTCTTTCCGCTTTAAAGTTATTATATTTACTTGTACACGGACAGTCGGACAAATTTTCCCATAACAGATTTCTTGCAAAATTTGATAGAAATTTACAAATCTGATGTTAAGGCCATAGACCAGATTTCATCTGTCTAGTTTAAAAGTTTTTGTCACAGACAAAATTTCCCAGACAAGTAGAGCAAAAGATGGGCAGACGCGATTTCAAAAATGTATTTTTCGGATTCAGAGATGTTTGAAACAGGCAGAATCAACAAAATCTCGAGTTCGAATTTATTGACAATTGCAATATTTTTTCTTTCGTTATTTCATATACAAGAAACTAAAAATTCTAAATATTCTTCCTTAAATTGACGATTCAAAATGAGTTGTAATTCATAATACAGGGTGTTTATTTAGTCCCGGACCCATTTTGATGTTTAATAACTCATAAAATAATAAAGATAGATAAAATTAATAACATAAATGGTTAAATAGACTCAAAAAGTTTCATGCCCCTTGTCAATGAACTTCCACGTGTGCCCCCTTCGTCGCACGGAGAATATCAAGTCGATAGCAATTTCACGCCAGGTAGCGGCAAGCATGTCGGCATCCACAGAGCTTATTGCGATTGTAATTCTGGCTTTTAGGTCATCAATGTTCGACACTCTCCTCCTGAAAACGTTGTCTTTTACAAACCCCCAAAGGAAAAAGTCCAGTGGCATTATGTCAGGTGATCTGGGTGGCCAAGGAATTGGACCTCCTCGCCCAATCCATCTTCCTGGAAAATGGTCATTCAAAGAAGTACGAACGATGGTACTCCAATGAGGTGGCGCACCATCTTGTTGGAAAAAGACATGTGGCTGAAGCTGTTCTAGTTGTGGAAATACGAAGTTTTCCAACATGTCTAAGTATACGACTGACGAGACCGTCTTTTCTGTAAAAAAGAAAGGCCCGATGACTCGGTCGTGCATTAGTCCGCACCACACATTAACCTTTGGGGAATCCCTTTGTGCCTTACGGTATTCATGGGGGTTTCCAGATCCCCATATGCGCACATCATGGCGATTAACAATGCCAGAAACATGAAAGGATGCTTCATCGGAGAACATTATGCGCTTCAGAAAATCAGCAGCCTCTTTTATCATCCTTAGCATATCTGTTGCAAAGGAAATCCTCCTAGGCCTATCGTTCGGTTCCAAAACTTGAACAATTTGAACTTTGTATGCATGCAGTCTTAATTTTTTCTTAATAACCTTGTACACCGTCGAAATTGGCATATCCAATTCTGTTGCCGCTTATCTCACAGATATTCTAGGATTCTGTAAAAATGTCTCTCTGACACGCTCAACATCAAAATCACTTGTGCAAGGACATCCGGAACGTTTCTTATCTGGGATACTTCTAATTCCTAGAAAATTATTTTTCCACCGCAAGATGCTGTTTTTGGATGGAGGATCTTTTTGGTAAATTCTTTTGAAATTTCTCTGTGCTTGCACTATCGATTTCGTTTCTATGAACCACCATAAAATCTGTGCTTTCTCTTGTGGTGTATGCATTCTCCTTAATATCCGCTCGAATAAAACATCACATACAAAAGTACTACATAGGACAAACACATCAACAGTAAACATAACATTGCAATAGTTGCCAAAAACAAAAGAGAGAAAAATGCAATTAATAAGCAGACGATATTTAGAAAAGTACAGATATTTAGACTGGAAAATGAAATTATCTGAAATTAACCACACGCGCAGACGATATTTACAAAAGTAAAAATATTCAAACCTGAAAAGGAAAATATATGAGTTATTCCATCAATAAATGTCATAAGTTTGTTTATATCTTCATTATTTTATGAGCTATTAAACATCAAAATGGGTCCGGGACTTTATAAACACCCTGTATAAATGCATTTTATACACATAATTATTAGACGAAAACAACAAAAAAACATTTCGAACAAATGAATTTTGAGAATCGTAATTTTTTTTTTTTCATCGTGTATAGACAATGATTTCAAATAAAATTATAAACTTTGAGACATACTCAAAGAGTTATTTACGAAATTTGTAAAATTTCCCAGTAATTCATTAATTTTTTTTTTTTAATTTACGAATGAATTAACTTGACTAGCCTTTTTCATTTGCATATAGACGTTATCATAATATTATCATAAAATTAATATACTTATAATCGCGTTTTAATAATAATTGGCGAATATAAATTGATAATTGAAATAATAATTGGCGAAATAGGTATAGTGATCGGAACTGGTGGCCTGGAGATTTCTTTTCTACTTTTTATATATGTATAACATTTTACGTGATTTTCAAAATAAATACGACTTTGTCTTTGAAATTTTAGAGAATTTGTAAATAAATTTTAATCGCGCAAACAACGAAATTCAATAAATGAAAGTATAGATCCCCATGAAATCAGGAATAAAAATGAATTCTTCTAAGTATAATTTTATGAAATCTCAAATTCTGCGTTTCCTTTCAAAAACAAAAAAAATCATTTTATATAAATCTCAATTTTTTTAAAAAAAAGAACCCTTTGAATTATTAAATAACTTTTCTATTCTGCTTACATCTTCCTCTTCTGCATACTTCTTCCAAAACTCCTCTTCTTGGTTTTTCAATCCTTACATAACTGTTCGTCGATTTCATAGGCCATAAATCTTATATTTCTGAAAAATAATATTCTCCCATCGAATAAGTGAATCATAAAAAACCTTTTGTAACTATTGCCGGCGAAATAATTTCTGGGCTATTTCAGAAAAATAAAAATCATTTTTATATTATTTTTCATAAAACTTGGACATTGCAATTTTATATAATGGAGGCATATATTTTCATGTAAACGGATCCATTTCTTAATTAGTTAGAATGGTGGACATTGATTATATTCCAAGAAGTCGGAAAAAGCCTTTTATTAAAGCATTATATAGAATTTGTCATATTTATTGTTTTTTGGGATGAGATGACGATTTTACTTATAACACAATTTTGAATTTTTGATATTGAAATTATTTTCGCGACAATTTTATTTTATTTTAATTTTTTTCCATAATTTATGCGGTTATTATGAAGGATAATTTCCTATCAAGAAACATGGAACATTCTTTCCTCTACTTTACAGTATACTTTGAGATTCTAGAGAATCATTTTCAATATCCTCTAAACATATACCTGAGATAGAGTGGTATAACAAAAAAAGCAGCAAATCCTTTCAAGTCGCGCATTCCGCAAGCGTAATATATATTTCGTTCTTCGTGATATAAAAAAGGAAAGTGGCTTGCATTTAGTGCGCTTTTCTTTGGACCGACTAGATCAAAATTTTGCATAGATCTAGAATTCTAACCAAAAGACAACGCATCAAATTATATTTATTAAAATCATTGCGTTTTTGATTTGCCCTCTCTACTCAATGGTAGATTTAAATATTTTGTGGCTTTAGGCAGTGAATGTTATGAGAAAAGTCGCTGCACTATATTGGGCCTCTTTTAATAAGATTGTCAATCCAGTTTCATATTTCAGCATATTTTAAACATGTTAATTATTCATTTTAGGTTTAAAAATTTCTATTTTATTAACATTATGAAACATTGTAATAACATTATATCTTATTATCATATTAAGATTATCTTATCTCTTAAGATTCCACACTGCCTGGCATAAGTATTCTAATAATTAAGTAAGCACAAGAAAACATATTAGAAACTGATCACTTACTTATATTTGATCCTAATATTTTATCATTTATAAATTTTTTATTTTTTGCAAATTTATTTATATGACTTCAAGGAAAATAATTTCTTTTAATTCGATGCGATTATGGCTCCATCTCAGCCTAAAAGCCCTAGGTAGTTGCCTAGTCTAACCCCCACAGACATATTTGATACAAAATTCAATAAACATCTGCAATTTTGATGATAAATGTGCATATCAAATTTCATTCATATGGCTCTTTGCATTTTTGAATTATCGTCTATAAATACTTAACTAATAGACTTCTCTTGAAGAGCTTTAAGAGAATTTTTTTTAAGGAGGAACATCTAAATTTTAATAGCAATTTAAAGATTTGATATTAAGATTATATATAAAATTTCATCTCTCTATCTCAAAGCATTTTTGTGTTATAGTGATTAGAGACAGACATACATATTCCAAAAAGATGTTTTTTGGTTCTTCTTCAAACTTGGGGTTATCTGTAATGTTAAAATCTCTGGATTAGTATTTTAGTGATTATAATATTTCCTCTTCGTATTCAAAGAAATAAAAAAGAAGATAATAAAAGGGATACAAATGAATATGAATCTGTCGTTCTAGCGAAATTTTTCCGTTTGGTAGCACTTCTCTTTTTAATATCTATGTTTGTTATGGGAAATTTAGTATAAAACTGTTAATGTCTTCATCTGAAAAAAGAAACGAAAAGAGAGTATGATCGAGTTATTGCAGCAACTATCGCATGCAACGTTTTATCAGAATGAGTTCCGTTTAGTTACATTATCGTGTTGTTTTTAAATGTAACACTAGGATTATTTCGAACTCCAGTCAGACAACGAAAACTATATCTGAGTTGGCATTGCCTTCTCCAAACTTGGGAGGACATTAAGATCCTACAGGTTTAACATACTCCAACTCGTCTTACGCAACAGTTTGGCGGTGAATCGAAGTTTGAACATGGAACCCTGCTGCTCCCGAGGACGGACCTTACCATCAGGGCACCACGACCCTGAAGCTGTTGGTGAAATCGACATTCAGTCCAAGAAAGGAATCGGATGGGAGGCATGGCAAACACAACTACCAACAAAGAAATCTCCTAGATCCACCTTATGAAACAATATTGCCAGGAATTGTTCTATATTGTTCTAGCAATATGGAACAATATTGCTAGAACTGCAGTCCCACTTCCATTTGAGTACGACATGCAGTTCAAGTACCATTCTATCCCATCACAAATTTTACGTAAGAACTTTTCAAATACCACCTTAGATTTAAAAACTGAAGAGTGCGTAATTCTTAGTGCTATTTAATATTTGTGAAAATAAGTTCTGTTAATGAAAAAAAATCATTTTCTGATTTCGGTAGCGCATTCAGAAGTTTTCCATCGCAGAATTTTTCCTCTATCTCTGAGTCATTAAATGCACAACAGTCATCTTTATCCTGCCATAAATCAAATCCTTCAACGAAAAGGAATAACTCCATCCATCAAACAGGTGAATGGCAAAGAAAACCATTTGTAACTATGGCAGAGGAAATATTATAAGGAATATTCTTGAAAACTATAAAGTATTTTTTTTGTATCCATCATTACTTTTTTATGAAAATGAGAATTTAAAGGAGCATGATGGTTGCTGAATTTCGATATATATATTCTATATCAGAGAGACTTTTCGTTAAAAGCACGAAGAAATCCATGAATTCTAATACTCTAAAAATGCATTTCATCTTCCTTGTGGACTGAATATGTGTTGCACCTCTATTTCGGACTTTGAAGCTTCAGATGCCAATAATAAAGAAACAGAATATTTATTGTTTAGTCTAAATATTACAAGGCAAAGTATATTTTATATTTTCTCTAGATGAGCACCATTTCTCATTAAAGAATAAAAAGCAGAATATCAGCTTTTTTTTTTTTTGCATATAGTATATTAGAGAAAAATCGTCTAACTTACTCTTAAAAAGCAAACACTCCTATAATGAGATAAAAACAAAATTATATCAATATTATTCGTAGGCGAATTATTTCAAACCATTAAGTATACAATGTACAGGGTGGTCATAAAGCCAAAAAATTTATTACAAAAAACATAGAATATAATACTATAACATTTTTACTATGAAATAATTATCAGATTCTTAAATTTTTTTAGTCTAGCATACAACTCAACTAACGCAAAAATAGTAATTTTACATTTGATTGTTACTTAAATAACGTCAGCGGAAAAAAAAAACGTTCAATATGTTCTTTGGTTCCATGAATTTAAAAAGGCCATTACTGTTCAATATCAGTTTTAGGGTTACATAAAGGATAAGATGTTTTCAATGTCTTAAGATATCGATACAAGTTTAGGATCGCAGAAGTAAAGTTTAATGTAATAACCAAAAAATGGAACAATACTTTGCGGAAATTCGAATACTGCATTGAACGTTTCGAGCTATCAAGAATGCTCATATTAAAATTTTGAGATGCAAGTGATTTTATTCGAAACTTTATAAACTTCTTGACAATATATCGAAATAACCATATACCAAATTATAATAATTAGCGGAAAACTTTGTGACCACCCTGTATAACTTTCTCTGTTGAAATTTGTTATAATTTAGCATTTAATTTTAAATAATCGTCTCGCTTTGTTTATTATTTTCAATAGTAGTTGTATTCCAGTAATTCTAATTGATTTTAATTGAATCCCTTACGCATAATTTAATATTCGCGATTTTTCATAGAATATCATTATAAGCATTAAATTTTGCTGGATGTGCAAAATCAGACAGAGTTGTTCTAATAAATATACATTTTTTTTTTCTTTTCTAGAAAGGAAGTATACAAAAAGAAAAATATTACTTCCCTGACTCCGGAAAACACATTTTTCGAATTATAACTATCTGTGAATATAATAATTCAAAAACGTTTTCAATTAAACACACAAAATTTGATGCATGTATATTCTTTACATCAAATTAATAGATTTGTATCAAATTTTGGAAGAAATCCCTTTATAGGAAGTATGTCTATCTTGCTGTTCATAACATGAAAACTACAAAATGAAAAGAGCTAGATGGATAAAATTTGGTGCACAAATTTAATACTTAAATTGTAACTATGTATCAAATTTGGATTCAAATCTGTCAAGGGGTTTACCGTCTGTCGGTTTGTATTTTCACAAGCATATGAATACAAAAATACAAAAACTCAATTAGTTAAATATGTGGTATGTGATCTCATAGTTATAGTAGTTGCTCTGCGTCAAACTTTAATTTTAATGGGTCGGAAAAAGACATCAAAATGCGCGTTCGATTTCAGGATACTTACTTACATCAAAGTCATTACAGTAATATAATAGCGTAATCCTACTGATTGATCGCCAAATATCACATTCTAATAATCTCTTTCTAATTCTCTTTTGTAACAATTTTTCGCCAATTTCATAGGTTAATAATACTCAAAGTTAATAGTAATATGCTAATAATGAAATACACTTATTAGAGAGTATGCAAGAAAGTTTAAGGGGAAGCTACTCCCGCTGGCTCTATTTATTGTGTGCATCAATCCTCCCTTGAATAGAAAAAAAGGGCACTTTTGGGATCTACTTCCCGTTACACATATATTCTTAATGATATGTGTTATATTTTTAAACGATTACTTCACTTGGAAAGATAGGATTTTCACCGAACACAGAAAAAAACGATTAATATGCCTGATTTTCACCTTTACGGATGACTTATTGTGGGAAAATTTTCAGCTGAACCTTTTATTTCACGAAATAACAAAGTGAATAGTGGGAAGTATAGAATGTGCTTCAAAGTCGGAGCTAATAAAAAAAGATAAATAATGGTGGGATTTATTATAATTATTATCATTATAAAAGAGTGGAAAGCAAATTTTGCGGCGTTATGAAAAACATTTGTACTACGAAACGCTGTTACATTTTTTTGTCATAATGTTGTGTTGTTGTGCAGTTATACAGATTTCGTTTTTATTACCTAAGATAAATGGATTCAATTATCGAGTATTGAGAAATCATTATTCTACTAACTTCAGATGTACCTTTTGTAGTAAATGTCTTTCAAATAAATACAGCAAATTGCTTAGATAGTTAAAAATTTTATTTGATTTCACAGCCTTCTGCTGTAGAGTAAGTCTTTGATATCAGTGCATTCCTTTTGATTCACCTCTGTATATTTTCCAGTATCTAAAAATCATATTTATAAGAAATTATAATTAATTTTTAAGCCTTTTATATGTTTTTAACGTTTTTATACTTCATAAGTTATTGATCTTTAATGTATCTCTGATTCATTGCATACTCTTATTAAGTACCTAATATACAGGGTGTTTCAAAACTCATAGGCAAAAATTTAAAGGGTGATAGGAAACATCTAAATAAGCAATTTTCACAATACAAAGCACGGACGGAGAGCAAGCAGTGAACAGCTAGGAGGTATCCGTTACTGTCACATGAAAGAACAAAACACCAAACGGATCGACGAGGTACTGAATAATTTTATTGACAACTTGTATGGCAAAATTTCAGAAGCCGCTTACTGTAATACAGGCGTTACACCTGCGACGTAGCGATAGGCGCACTTTTTCAAACACATCCAGCATTTCTCGGACGGTGCCGGCAGCAACAGAAATCCTGGCAACTAGACTTTCGTAGATGAAACTTTTCAATTGGCCCCACAGGAAAAAGATAGGAGAAATCGGGTGAGCGAGCCGGCCAAAGTGTGAGCCCACCCCGACCAATCCTTCCAACGTGTCTTCTCAGGAAAAACTACCTGTACAGTCTTGCGGCTTCAAAAGCATTCCCACTCGCCAGACCATGCATAAAATGCATGTCCGCCTTTTCCTGATTACTGTACGTCACCACACCTTCTGAAATCCACTATAGAAATGACGATGTGTAAGAAAACGCGCTTTATGCTTTCCATTACAGCGCCATCTAGCGGTTCGCCTCTTGCTCCCCACCCATGCATTGTATGCTGAAAATTGTTTGTTTAGAGGTTTTCTATCATCCCTTAAATTTTTACCTATGAGTTTTGAAACACCCTGTGTATTATAATATTCTTGCCATTTTTTTTTTTTTTTACATACAATTTAACTTGTGTGGTTGTGTGGAGTGGGGTCATTCTATAATGCATTAGATAACTGGTTTTTTGTAAAATTCATTCTCTTTTAATAAACAAACAGGTGTAATAACCGATAGAATCAACCAATACACAAAGAACATATTAAACAATTTTTAAAACTTTAGAAAGAAGTAGAAGCAAAATGAATTAAAAGGAAAATAAAAAATATATATTGATAAGTTAATCAATTAAGAGAAAATAGATAAAAGCGCGAATGACAAGAAAAACAGATGTGAAGAATATATTAAATAGTTTTAAAGCTTCTTTAAAAGGCGGAAGGAAAAGAAATGCTGAAAGAGAACAGAAAGTCTGAAGAATTGTTCTTATTCCTAAATTTAACTATAATATTGCATAGTATTTGTATCCTGAATGAAAGTAGAAAACAATTAAAATCCAATTAATAACAGTAAGAATACTAGACATTTAGTAATCCGACCGATAATAGATAAGGGTTCTCAGTGATGAGTTTAAAACTTTCGAAGCCCATATTTTGAAGATCCTCTTTTAATAAACTTATCAATTTAGTTTGGCATTTCAACACCCTCTTTAACTTATAACGACATTAAAAGTATGTTGATAGTTTATATTAATTTTTTTTTATTTTAGTAACATTATCAAAATGTTTATGCTTTTTCCCATTTGTTTAAAATTATTTTTAAAAAATGATTCGTTACTTATAAATATTGTAGTAACTAATGATACAGATAGGAATCTGTCCATTTATATTTATTTAGCAACAAAGTTTAATCATCTTTTTTATCTACTTGACTGCGGCACCCTTTAATTCCAGCGGCTTTGCTTAGTCTCTTTAGTGAAAAAAATGCCCTGTGAGGACTGCAAGATTAATAAAAGTACTGTATAAGTACAGGCCCATTAAAAAATCTTATAGAATAAACAGTGTAAAACAAACAATAGTATTTATTGCGCAAGACATTAAAAAATATCCCAAATTCTGTAATAATAATGAATTGAATATCACAGAATAGGATTCAAAATCATATTATTTTCGTCCCTTATCCACGTACAGTACCTTATTTTCCTTTTAACTCTTACCTTCACCTTTTTGAAAACACATCAAGAAGGACTGGACTGTAACACTACAAAATTAATGAAAGTCTACAGTAAGCTTTTTAAAATTGTTTTTATTGATTGTATTTCAGACTTCTAATTCTCTATAATAACACCAATGAATTTCCCATTAAAATCAATATTTAAATAATATGATTAAATTAATGCGAACATCAAATTAGATCGCTTTTTGAAAGCATAAATCCACTCTAAAAGTCATTTTATTCATTTACTTGTTCATCAAATACCTCCACCCTAAAAGTTTCGCTTCCATTCTAAAAACAAAATAGTACATATTTCTGCTAATGACATTGCTTCTAGAAAAAAAGTAGCTTTCAAAGGGTATTTCATTTTTCTAATCCAGTCGCTGATTTTAAAAAATTTGCCTGAGAAATGGTTTCTTCACTTTTCTCAATTTCTTAGACGTTACCTGCACAGACGGCGACTCCATGCAACCATATATCAATGACCAGCACAAAATAATTTTCATCCTTCAAATACGAGAAAAGTAAAGAAACCATTTGTAACTGTTGCCAGGGAAATATTTCACAATAAAAAACATCTCTTAGCTCCATCATTCTTTTTTTAATAAAAATGCCAGTCATGGACAAAAAGAGTACTCGAGATTTCATCTTTAATCTCAAGCAGAAGAAAGCTTCTACCAAGATGATGTAATGTAACGTTAAATTTATAATATTTTGTTATCTAAAAAAAATTGTCATAAAAATTTAACATTTCGGAAGTAAATTTCAAACATAAAAATTAATTAATTCAACTAATAACCATCCGGAGAGGATTCCCTAAAACTTTCTCCCATATTCTCTAATAAATTTGTCGTGCCAGAGAACGCCTTGCATTACACTGGTGTACAAAAGATTCGAAATATGAACTTTTGACGTGAGTTTAGCAGTTTTATTGAATCTAGCGTGTCATCCTTGGCGAGTTATTTGGCGATTAATCCCTGGCATGCGCTAATACTATCCAAAAACCGAATGTTTGATTGCACACATTTTTCTCCACCGATGGAAACAAAAATTGAACACAACATCGTACTTGTAGTCATAAAATCCCATGCCGAATTTGATATATTTAAGTAAATGCGTTTTTGAATTATCGCGTTTACATGTTTCTGAAACTACAGAGCGACAAATAAACAACCCCTCTTTGGGTTTGATTCAAAAATTTATAGGTGTCTATTCTATAGAGGTTAATTCTATGTACCGAATTTCATCCATTTAGCACTCTTCATTTTGTGTTAACTTATAATCGAACAATAAGACAAACTTCCTCAGAACAGGTTTTACTCAAAATTCGAAAGAAATCTACAAATTTGGAATTAAGGACCGTATAGCAAATTTCAACCGCCTCACTCAAATAGTTTTTGAGTTATCTTTGTCACAGACAGGCAGACAGACATTTTCAAAAATTTGTTTTTCGAACTCAAGGAGGTCTAAAACGAGATGATTCGTCGAAATCTCGAATTCGAATTTTTTTGTGGTTTATTATAAACGTTATATGACATATACGAGAATATGAAAAAAAGATATGATACATCAAATTTATTGCATTAACTTACATGTTTTTACATTGCACAAATACGTAGATGTATTAAATGGAAAAAAATGAAATCAAAAAAATTACAACTTTTCATATTATAATTCAATTTTTCACCATTGAAGTTGATAGTTTCCACATAGGAATATTTTTCACAGCTGTTTAACAATTCCGTGTTTTAAATTATCAACTATTTCCTAAGCAAGCACAAGGGAGCAATTTTACAGCTGCTTAAAAGCAAATAAGGATAATATAACATGAGCTATAATACTAAGAGATTGCGTGAAATCCAAATTTATTTGAAGAAAAGATGGCCTTTCCTAAAGAAAGAATTTATGAAGTGTTTTATTCCTTAATGATCAGTTGTTTTAAAATCAATCATTAGCTACATGTAAAACATATTTTTTCTTTGTACAAGTTTTGAATATATCACATTTGGATTTTGTCATTTATCTTTATAAAATAGAGAAAATATTCCTTGATATGTATTTTAGAGGAGATAGTGAATCTTGTTTTGTACTTGGTAATCATTTTACTGACAATTTTAAATGGTATATAATTGATATTTTTAATAGTTTGCTGATATTTTTAATGGTATATTGATATTTTTATGGTGTACTGATATTTAAATAGTAAAGATATGAACAAGGAGATGATTCTCCATTTTGTATTTACTATAATGCACTGGAATAATTTTTTCTAGTTCTTCTATCTTTTTCCTTCTGCATTTTTATAATATGATAAAATGCTAGAAAAATGTGGTGTTAAAAAAGTGTATTCATTCAATTATTTCTATTTAAAAAATGACAATATTTTGCTCCGTGCATTCATAAATATTTTAAGCAGCATTTTTAGTCATATCTGTTCTTATAAAGTATTGACTTCATTTTTTCAGTAGCGAAACGGAAATGTGAAATATTCATTTCTTTCATTTTTTGCTACGATATCTGGTAAAAAAAGGCATATTTCTTTGATATAACTTTATCACTCCTTTCTTTAATAATTATTTATTAATAGTTTTATGTTTTATACAAACTGAAACAAGCAGGGTTTTCTTTCCTCTGAGATAAAACGATGTCAACAAAAAAAAATAACTCAATCAAATACAAACTTGAAAAAAAAAGATAAAAATTGCAATTGATAAACATAAAAGAAAACTGAAATTAGAAAAAAATAATTGGAAAGAAAATTCGCCGAAAGATATGCAAATGTATGCTAATTTAAAACTGAAGAAAGGACCATGGAGTTTGAATCTTTTTACAAAAATAAGTTTTTCCCTTTTCTTTATGCAGTCGATGATGAGATTAAATTTTTTCGTATGTCTTGCTATATGCAATATCCATTCGAAGTTATAATTTTTATATAAAAATAATACTGCTACAAATCTTTTATATTTGTTCCTGCACAGTTAGTCTCATAATAAGGAAGATATAGTTTAATGGATTTTATTCGGATATTTAATAAATGCCAGATTTTAATGTCCCCGATTTTAACGACAAACTTTGTGATTAAAAAATGAAGGTTCTGGAAAATACAAGAATTAAGACAATATATTTATTAAGAGCCTATATCTTTCCTAAAAATTCCTAAAAATTCTATATTCTGTAATAGAGATTACATAAGCTGAAGCGCACAAATTAAAGTCAATTTTCTCTTTGGAGTGTTGATTGCACAACATGCTTTTTGCTGCACTCTATTTGCTATTGAAATGTTACGGTTGTATAATAACTATTTTCTATTTGCCTTTATGTTATTTATTGCTTCAAATGCTATGCTTCCGAACATTTCAATTGTTTCTTGCTATCAGTATTTCATGTTTTCTTGAGGATTAAAGTATCACTTTTCATTATTGAGCTTATTGCATTTCTTATATCATACGCCCGCTAGATTGATTTCAAAAACAATGATAGTGATTATTGTTTTATTTCCATTGAATCTAGAATATCGTGTCAAATCCATCAATCAAAGATTTCATACCCATTGTTTGTAGAGGACGATATAGAATTACTCAATCAAATTTCTTGAGGAAGTGTAGAGTAATAAAATAATATATATAATATATTTATACTTTAAGGTATATTCACAAATATACTGTGCATGGAATAATAGAAATCGCTGTGTGCTCACAAGAAAAATTTTCTGATTACTAATTAGACTGTTGATTACTACAGCCAATAATGGATTTTATAGAAACAATCTGAAATGGTATACATTTCTTGACTTAGCTTATGTGCATCTATCGTACAGTGTCTCAAAAAATTGAGAGTACACCTTACTTTTATTTGATAAATTCGACTTTCAATATAATTAACACATTACCGGGAAGTGCAAACATGTTTTTATTTTTACTCTTAACAAATGGTTTAATTTAGAGTAAAAATAAAGAAAAATCAACGAAAAACTTCTAAATCGAAAAGTTTCAGAAGCATTTTAAATAAACATACGCTAAATTTTGTCTCAAAAAATTGAGAATACACCAATGAAATTTTTGCAATTTTACGCACAGAAACAAAGTGTCACTATTACGTTGCATGTTTTTTTGGCTCTTATAATGTCCTTTAAATGTCATGGTACCGATTCTACCCATTTTTGGTGGTATCTGAAGATATTTTACCGCATTTTTCTAGGAACACTTGCTTTAAATGGATTTTATTTCTAATTTTGTGTTTTTGAACCACTTTTTCGAATATGGCCCACGGATATTCAATGGCATTGATGTTGAGGTACTGTGGTGGTGTGTGTAACTTTGATTACATTGAAAAAGACGCCATATTTTGACGTTACGTGCATTCTGTTTGGGGTCGTTGTCCTGTTGGAAAATGGAATTTCCATCTAAACCCAAATGTATAACACTTTCCTTTAAATCTCTGCGACCATATGGTTCATCCAACTTGTTGCAGAAACTTTTGAAATCATAGGCAGAAGTGTAAGTGCTGAAATTGTGCGAAATGCCATTAGACAAGCTGGATATAAAAGTCACACTGCTAGAGAGAAACCGTTCATCAGCTTGCAAATTCAGAAAAAGCATTTGAAGTTTGCAAAAACTCGTCAATTGAAGACCAATAACCTTTGGAAGAAAGCTATATTTAGTAATGAAAGAAAATTCAACATTTTTGGCAGTGACAGCCATCATTCTGTATGGAAAAAAACCTAATACTGCTTTGGATCCAAAAACTTTACGCCCTACAGTTAAACATGGCGGTGACTCCGTGATGATTTGCATAACTTCATCCGGGGTAGTAAATTTAATTTTTATAGATGGTATTATAAACGATATAATTTATTTTGATATACTTCGCAGAAATCTAAAGGAAAGTGCTAAAAATTTTGCTTTAGATGGAAATTTCATTTTCCGGTAGGACAACGATCCCAAACAGAATGCACGTAACGTCAAATATGATGTGTTTTTCATTGTAAACAGCAGTTACACACACCACCACAGTACTCCGACATCAATACCATTGAATATCTGTGGGCCACACTCGAAGCAGTGGTTCAAAATCACAAAATTAGAAACAAAACCCATTTCCAACAAATGGTGCAAGAGGAATGGGGTGAAATATCTTCAGATACCACCAAAAATGGGTCGAATCGGTACCATGACATTTAGAGGACATTATAAAATCCAAAAGACATGCAAATAAATACTGACACATTCTTTCTATGCGAGATATTACAAGAATTTCATTGGTGTATTCTCAATTTTTTGAGGCACGATTCTCCCTATGTTTATTTAAAATGCTTCTGAAACTTTTCAATTTAAAAGTTTTTCGTTGACTTTTCTTTATTTTTTACTCTAAATTAAACCATTTGTTACGTGTAAAAGCAGAAACATGTTTGCACTAACCCGGTAATGTGTTATTTATATTGAAAGTCGGATTTATTAAGTAAAAGTAAGGTGTACTCTCAATTTTTTGAGCCACTGTATGTAGATGGGAAAGACAGTCGATCAAAGTTCTCGAAAATTGCTCTCCCGAATATTGTAACTTCAAACGTAAACAACTGTTTGTCTGCCATTGATTTCTTTGACGGAAGGTCATAAAGAACCTTGTATGCAAAACGTCTCTTGACAGCACAATGGATCTTATAGCAAGAATATTCATTTCACAATCAACTTTCCTGAAATCCCAATTTCTTTTTCAGAACATTCGCAGCAAATATAATGGAGTTGTTTATTCCGTGCTCCAGAAATTTTTTCATTTTCCGATTGCTATCTTGATTAATTAATTGAAGTACTGATTATAATTGCAGTTAAGTCAAAGACATACAGGATCTATTTTTTCCACAATGGTTCATTAGCTATTAATTGTTTCCGGAGTATAAATATCTTAAAGACCGATCTTTCAAAGTGATATTGTGCTTAAGTGGCGTAATTTTGCACCTTATAATCATGAAGAAAGTGAAATAAAAAAATGGAAACAAAGCCAGTTTATGAGTACGCGAGTATGAGCCAGTTTTTAAATAAACTAGAAATTATTGAAGGTGATTCTTCAGTATGTGTACCTTCTTCAATTTACATTGTTGATATAGCTTGATTGTTATGGGGAAGGCGTGATTTAAGAACTACGTATTAACAGATCAGTAGATTTTGATAAGTTAGGGGGAAGAGCAGTATCAGTTTTGCAAAATGTAACTAGGCTTCTCTCTTTTTAACACGCGATTGAAAATATATCAGTAATGTAAAATTAGAGGGGTGTATGCTGCGATTAATTCAATCATATTTCTTACAATCATATAAGCTATCCAAGAAATATATTGAATACTGTTTTTCGCATGACACATTTTTATAGAAAATGCAGAATGTACCATGATTCAGCAAAACGCTGTTAGCGTCTTTTTTTCTTCTGTCTTTCATTTATTAAATTATTGGTTTATATGTTATAGTCAATGTGATTAAGCGGTTATTTTTAATAATAACCGTGATTAGTGTTGATAGTGATAGATTAATTACATTAATTGTAACAAACATAAGATATAGTTTAAAAGATAATTTTTCTTACAAATGTATAGAGAAAATGAGTAATGCAAGTATATATAAACATTTTTCACAGCAGATTATGTAAATAATGAAGATAATAAGATCATTTTAGCTCTTCAGAAGTACTGGAATCATTTTTTTTTCATTTAAAAAGTATGGACAGTGATTTAGCTATCTTGTTGAATATATCACAGTGTACAGTTGAGGATAGCCGAATTAAGCCAATTTTTAAACCAAAAAAAGAAAAATATTCTCGTCACTGACGCATATGACAAATATAATACCAAAAATAATACCAAAAACGGTTATTTTGACCCTACGAAGGCATACGCATAAATCTGATTGACCAGACCGCAGCTACAGAAATACTGAAGAGAACTATGATTGAGTCCTAAGAACCATCACCGGCCATGTTAAAAGTTGGACCATAGCTTCTTCCCGTGGAAAGTACATCCAGTCAAAAGTAGGAGGTAGCCGACCCTCACTATTTCTGTACCCAACAGAGCAGCAAGAACCTGCCACCAAATTGGAAATTCAAGTGTTTCAAAAACCTTGATACAAATTTTAATACATCCAGTACTGATTTTTGTACTGAGCACATCCAGTCAAAAATTAGTGCAGAAATGTTGGTCACAATACAAATGGTCAAACACTAGAGGTTTAAACACTTCATTTCGAAATCACTCACGGAATGGTCAGTGTAATTTAGTGTACAAATGGTGGAATACTAGAGGGTTAAACACTTCATTTCGAAATCTCTCATGGAATGGTCAGTGTAACATTAGCTCATGAATGGATTTTTTTTGCACATTCATATATTTTATTGTGATTTATACTTGTCTAGATGTGCTGTATCACCCATTAAAGTTTGTCTTATGAGTTTTATAACACCTAGCAAAGAGAAGAAAAAATTAATCGTCTGTTATGATTTGTACTTGGCATACATGCAAATGAGATAATCCAAAAAAATGACTATAATAAATGGAAGTTAGATGTAATCTTGTGATTACAATTGTATTGTAGTTCCAAGCAATCTTGGCATAGGGGTAGCGCGTCTTCCCCGCGATCTGGGCGTATCGGGTTCGAGTCCCGGTTTGGGCATGGTTGTTCTTCCGTGTTCTATGTGTGAATGGGCCCTTCTGTAAAAAGGGGGCTGTGCTAGCGAATGTGTGATGCGTGAATAGTCACGTCGTTCTCTTGGCCCTAGTTGCCTCTACGATATAAAAAAGAGGCGCCCTCCCTTAGGCTTAAATCGGCTGTCTTCGAACAGCAGGCTTGTCCGTGTCACGTGCCATAAGTAATAACAACAAACAATCGAAAAAAAGATTTCCAAAAAGGAACTACTATGTTTTGGTACTTCTGTATTGAAATACTAAAAATTAATTGTCAAAGATTGTAGTTAACAATCTCTTTCATAACTTTGTTCGCCAATTGATGCGGTTAATAATATAAAAGTACATTTATTAAAAAGTGTACGAGAGAGTTCAAGAAAAACAATCCCGCTTATTTCATTGGAGAATAGAAATGTATCTAGCATTAAAATACACTCTAACTCTGTATTTCTTTAATTTACTTTTCTTTTATTTATTTTCATTTTTTATAAATTTATTGACAGAAGTAATCAAAATTCGATAAATCTAAATAGATTTGTTCCTGAAAACATGACCCAAACGTAATAAATTTCAAGTTTAATTTCATTGAATTATTCTATGAAGAGAAATAATCTTACTTCCATAAAAAAAGTCAAAAAATTTTCAAAAATTAATTCATTTTTCTCTTCCATTCGGCAGCCCTTAACAATTTTCCGCTGCCAGAACCTTTTCTCAATCCTTAAACTTTTACCTGCACAGATGTCGGTTCAGTGCAAACATATATCAAAATTCCAATAAAAAGAATAACCTTCATCCATCGAACAAGTGGGCTTCGAGGAAAACTATTTGTAATTGTAGCTGACAAAATATTTTCCAGAATATTTCGGAAAGTAAAAAAAGAACATCAATTCTTTTTACATAATAAAGCAATTTTAAGGCAGAATGGAGAATAATTGAATTTTGATCCATAAACTTAAATCAAAGAATCTTTCTATTTGCAAAGATGGAAGCAGTTTGACGTTGATTACGCTAAAAAAGAAATCGATAGTTCTTTATGGCTGTGTTTTAAATACGTTAACTGAAATGTTTTGTTATTACATATAATCATACCACCGGCGCACGTACAATCATTTCTTCAGGCGATTCTGTATTGGAACTCTGTAGATGAATCTAAATAGTACTTTGTTCCTGGAATAAATTGAATTATTTGGGGGGAAAAGTAAAATGGAGGGTTTGTTAAATGCTTTTATTTAACTATTTCTGTCATTATCTGTTCATTGCAAAATTTGTATTCCATTGTGAGCACTGCAAACGAAATTACAATTTGACGTTACATTTTATGCGGAATTTATTTTCTTTTTGTTCGTATATGCGGAAGATCGTAAAAGGAATAGATCTTAAATTCAAGAAAAGCTGTTTACATCCTTGTGAAAGGAGATAGTTGCGATTTCTGATAAAGCACATTAGACATTTAAAGCTCATTTTGTGCTGCTTATTTTTCACATTTATGAAAGGAGTTTCGTCCAGCTTTTAATTAATTAAAATTATAATTTAAAATTCAAAAAATTGCTTTAAAGTGAACATTTCCACTCTTCAAACTATTTCTGTATCAAATTTCATACTTATGACTTTAACTAGTAGCAGACTTTCAGCTAGGTATAAGAGGTAGTTGTCTAGGGTAATGAATTAAAAGAAACGTGAGATGATATTTACAATAAACTAAATATTATAACTGTATTTAAAATGTCAAGCTATAATACAATTATTAAAAAGGCATTAAAATATCATTTAGATGCATTATAAGTTTGAAAGTGTTAAAATATGGGGCAAAATTAAATCTAACTGTAACAGAAATTGCTGTGATTTCACAGGACATTATTTAAATTTAAAGTACTCCACATAAAAGAAACGTTGAAAATACCCTAAAAAAACAATGCAACAATGGCAAAAGGGCTTATGATTAAAGAAATAAATTAAGCTTAATATTGCATGTAGAAAACGGAAACTTAACAGTGGGATACAAATTATTTGCCCTTTGTATTGTTTCTTATAATTGTATAAAAAAATGCATCATCAAAGAAAAGAAAAAGGTTGTATTTTTCATTGCCGATCATTCGACTAGGCAGCTGTCTAAGGCTGCTAAGCTGACGAACCAAAAGGAAACCACCGTGTGAATGAATGACTCCATTACACGCCATTTCTATCGAAGCCAAACATCCTTTCCCTGATATGTTGCAGAAGCTTGGAAAGGAGGATGCCACGCTGGGTGCCTTTCTCGTTATCTAATTACAGTTCAAAATTACCAAGTGCCTCAAAAAACAGCTCTTGTGTTGCTTGAAGATGAGCCCTTAATTTATCTGAACGTCAGTAATGGAAGAATGACTGACGGTGTTTAGTAAAATGATGAAAACTGTTTCAGCTTCATGGCAACAATGAAATTTATTCTTGAAAATTAATCGAAAAGTTTTTTTAAACAGCCAAATTTTAGAAAAAATATAATTATAAATAATAATTCTTTTGAATTTTCAAAAGGTATAACAATAGATTTTCTGCTGTAATATTTTTGGTAGTTCTTGTTGGAAAAATTAAATTACTTTTATTTTAAGCAATAATATCAACCTCCATTATTAAAAATAAATGCAAAATAATTGTTAAAATCAATTAGTTCAAGAAGATCCGACTTCAATGAAATTTTTTGCATGTTATATTACAAATACATGCTAATTACTAGTTACCATGTTAATTTAGTAATTTTTTTGAACAGCCAAAATATATAGTTTTAAACAACGCATTACCGAGGAAAAGAAAAAAAATGTTTGTGAATCAACAAACTGATGTATAACTTCTTGCATTCTAATCACAAACAAAAATTACCTGTTTTTAGTCTTTATTTACAGATCTACACTTATTTCTTTCTTTCCTCCAAAGAAATATTTGTTGCAGAATTTCTGGAAAACTATTCAGATTTTAAAAGAAGTTAAGGGAAGAAAACTGAAAAGAGAAGTCTCATATTTTGATCCTTGCAGTTATGAATGCTGTAATTTTTTCCGCTACTTCTGCTGAAGCATAGATTCATTTTTTTTAAATAATCGAAGGAAAAGTAAACGATTTGGATTTCTTTTCAACTGAATATGAAAAAATATGCCTAAGGCAGTTTCTTTGAAAGTGAAGACGCCACACTTGCCCTCTTATTTTTACTTTACTTGAGCAGAATGAAAAGGATCGTGTTATTTTCTTTCTTGCAATTTTTTACAATTTGAAAACTAACATGAATAAAAAAAAAAGTTCTTCAATTACGAGTTAGAAAAAGTATACTACAGCTGTAGACCATGAAGGAAGTGAAGTAAAAAAAGTTGAAACGAAGATCGTTCGGAAGATACGCAAATTCGTGCTAATTTTAAGCTTTAAAAAACTCCAGAAGCGTGAATCGCTTCAAGGCATTCTTTTTTACTTAAATCGATATTTATATTTTTTAGCATCTAATTTTTTCTTACTGATCATTATTAAACGTATACGATTTATGTTATACATTTTAGCTTGAAATTCGTATTTAAGTTCATTAGTCTTTCGTAAATTTAATGATTTGAAAATAAACTAAAACTGAACCGAAATCAAACATGGGATCGAACTAAAAATGTATTTGAGAACGACAATAAAGGGCTTTTATATAATTTCCTGGGTTTTGTGTGCATGTGTGAGTGTAAAGAGTTCCATTGATTTCATTTTGTGTAAACGAATTAATTCTGGAATTAAACGTTAATGCAAATTCAAAAGATATTTGGAGACAAAAATTAAGCCAAATAGAAGCATTTGTCTACACAGTAGAATGTAATAATAAATGGAAATTAGATCTGACCGTTTGACAAAAATAAATGCTATTTAGTAAAGAGACATTGTTCAAGCATTTCAAATCATTTTACCTCCTCATTAGAAAATTCAACAAAATTTTCACAGTTACCAGTTAAATAAAGTTTTAATTTTCCTTATCTCTTCTAATTTATCATATCTGAGATAGGATTGTAATCGTCAAAAAATTTGAATTAGAGATTTAGACGAATCTCCTCACTTCATATCTCCCTGTGACCGAAAACTCATTTTTGGAATTCAGTTTATATGTAAACACAATAACTGAAAAAAAACTATCTTTAAGCAAGATGGATTAAAAGTTGACATATGATCTTAACACCTAAATTCGTAGATTTCGATCAAAATTTTAACGCAATCCATTCAGAGGAAATTTGTCTCTCCGTACAAGCATCATACCAGTTACAACTCAACTCCACATGGTATAATTCAATTCAGATTTCGTTTTGTTGATGTAAATATGCTTTCAAAAACTTTTTATGTAAATATTCGTAATTAAAGTGTTCTCTCAGATCACATCCATAGTAATCATTGAAGATTTTTTACATATTAACTACAGCATGATTTAAGAATGAGATTTCGCAACGAATACTTAGCAATGTTAGTGCATAAAGGTCGTCACAACCGAGAAGAATCTTTGAATGTTGGACATGTAATTCTCCTTGAAACTGATGGAAAACGCTTTCACTTGCCGTTAGAAATTGTAACTGAAGTTCTTCCTGGAGCAGATGGGCATTCAAGAGTCGCCAAAGTAAGTAAGAACAGCTCAAAGGGGAAAATTTAAGGCCATTCCAGAGATTTTATTCCTTAGAAATCAGTAGTTCTAAAAAATTAACATTCATTGCTCAGCAAAAGGATAAAGATACAAACACTCAACTTCCTGCAAATCCAGTTGTTTCAGATCCAGATTCCAGTGAAGATAATGATTATATTACCAAAGTAATTCCCAATGTTGTCACTAAATCTGGTAGACGTATTAAAATTCCCAATGGACTCAATTTATAACTTTTGTTGCAATTTCAGTTACTCCACAAATTTGCAAGGTGGGAGATTATGTAAGAGTCATGCCAGTTGCAACTCAACTCCACATGGTATAATTCAATTCGATGTAAATAGTTTTCAAAAAATTTGTATGTAAATATTCGCAATTAAAATGTTCTCTCATATCACATACATAATAATCATTGAAGATTTTTCACACTCCGGCTGTCTAAATGCAATGAATGCAAAGAAAAGAAAGCTAGATGGATAAAATTTGGTACACATATTTAATCTAAAGTCAAATTTGTATCCAAATGTATATCAAATTTGGAACCAAATACGTCGCGGAGTCGACTACAAACTCTCACAAACAGATAAACTCGCTAACTAAGATCCCAATGACTTATATGGAATTTGGTTTGTGATTTTATCACTTCATTCGTAATTATATATCAAGTTTTGGTATCAATAGTTCGGAAAAAGACATCCAAAATACTTGTTCGGTTTTCTGGTACTTGTATATTAACCGCATTCCGGTGAACTAATCACTTAATGTCATATGTAAATAGGTTCTTCCGTAACAATTATTCATCAGTGTCACGCTTTTACTATAATAATAAAAAGTAAACAATTCTCGCGTGTGGAAATTTGAAAATAAAACTCTGAGCACTGGTAGCATTCACCGCCCTGCCAGAGTCCTCAATTTTATGTGTGGCCTGCCATTATTCCTGCCATTTTTATATGAGGCTATGCGAAGAGTTTTATTTGAAATGACTCCCACTGTTTTCATGTGAATAGGAATGTGGATTTAATAGTTTTATGATCTTAGCTAAAATCTATTGGTAGTTAGTTGAATTTCTGAACATGCTTCAATCACCATTCTGACAAAAAAAAATGTTTCCCAAACATCACACAGAAAAAAAGTATCTCCCAAATTCTCTCTCAATACGCTGGCTAACCCTTACTAAATTACAGCGAATGGTGGCAAGAGACTCATTATGTTTAGAATGAAAATATACACTAATATATATGTTAGATCATTTCTTTACCACACATAATCTTGATGAATTGTGTGTCACCTCCCCAATATTCCCGTTTCCATTTTAAAACAAAATAATAGATATTTTAATGATAATATTTTAGATTGAGACGTTGCATCAATCATATAATGATACGAAAATCAACCACTAAAAAAGAAAAGAGAAATAAATTAATATTTAAAAAATGTCATTATAAGACAGACGGGCGTATAGATATTCTTTTTGAAGATTTCATGATATAAAAATTATTACATGCAGAACGCAATGTCTGATGCAATTAAGAAGAATGAAGACAAGATAAACGAAGTCAAGTCTAAATAATGAGTGGAAAAAATCTTTAAAAAGTTATTCATTTTTCATCTCGCCCAATGATGATTAAAATTTTTTTCAACCAAAACTTTTCTACCTCTGAATCATAATCCTTTAAATGAGGATTCAAAAAATCTTTTTTATTTTGTAAATAATAAGAATAATTCTTCTTCGTGTAATAATTGAATTACAAAAAAAACCATTGTTTAGAAGCCAACTATGAAATATTTACTCATTAATATTTTAGGTCTTATGAAATTATGTATATAGACACTTAGATGGATCTACCATGTCTTTCTTCAATCATTAGCTTACTTTTAAAATCCAAACAGTTTTTGTGTTTGAGAAGTTCACTGCTTCTAAATAAAAAAATACCTTTCCAAGAATAATTCATTTCCGTTTGACAGCACACAAAATTTTTCCATCAAGTCTTCTTCCCAATCTCTCATCTTTCACTTGCAATCCTTCGACTCTGTGCTGCCATAAATCATAGACCCCTCCCCCTCTCTCCTTCCAAAAAATGATTTTCTTATATCAAATAAACGAATAGTAAAGAAAACCACTGGCAACTGTTGCCGAAGTAATATTTTCGAAAAGGTAGAAAGTATTTTTCAATATTCTCTTTTACTATTTTTCAAAAATGAAAGGGATGACTCATAATTGAATTTTGATCCATTGCATCAAACCCAAGAAACCATCTATTAATATGATGGCAAAAGTCTGGAATATATATCTTTCAAAAATAGGAAGCAATCCTTGCGGTAGAGTTGTGATCTAAATAAATATTATTGAATTGATTATTGTTACTAGTCAATTTTCGCGATCAGTAGGTTCACCAAGAATACTGGCTGTGTTTTATTTCAATTAAATCACCATAAAAACTTGATGTTCATCATTTCATAGCGAAGATATTTTTTCAAGCATCTAATTGTGACAGATTTTGAAGCCTTATATTGCTTTCACCTGTTCTGTTTGTTTTGTATATAACCCTTCCAAGACTATTACCATGACGTCATAGCTCCAATAAAAATATCTGAGAAATCTATTTCAACTTGTACATTGCCTTTCGTTTTAAAGTAATTTTACTTTTAGATTCGTAATGTAAGTTCTGAACATAATAAAAAGAATATTGATTAGTTTTCAACAATGAGAGAATTAATAATAGTGGAGAATAATTGTTAATTTTTTAATTAACTATTTGATGCAACAATGAAAACGATATGCATTTCATTTCAAAATAAAAGTATTATTGAAAGTTAAGCGAAAGAAATACTTTTAAGAAATTGTGAAAATTTATAAAAAATTTTGCGCGATAGTTAAATTGATATCATGAAATTTTTTTTTTAATTTTAAAAGAATGTAAAGATTAATTTTGTGTAATAATATTTTCAAAATCTCTCTTGATTTTAATACATAGTATTATCATTTAAAATGTGATCTGTATCAAGTTTGCAGCAAAATTCGATTACAGATTATTCGTATGCCGGTCTGCAAATTCTCATAAATCTAAAGCTATAACTCAAAAACTAAACAACTTACATCAATGAAATTTATTATAGCAACTTGCACTAAAATTGTAGTTCAATATAACAATTCGATTTCAATCATTCAGCATCCAGCAGGAATTAAACCCCAAAATTTTCTTGCATACTCTTTAATAAACTTGATGTGCCAAAAAACACCTTACATGGCATTGGCGTGCAATATGTGCGAAATGTTAACTTTTGACTTGAATTTGCCTTTTTTTGTTCAATCTATCTTGGCGAATTAATTGGCGATTAATCCCTGGAAAGCTTCAATAGCATCCAAAAATAGAATTTGTGTTTTAGAGACGTATTTCACAACCGATTGAAATAAACATTTGACATAAAACTGCACTAGTTATCATAAAATTCCATGCAAAATTTGATACATGTAAGACATTGCGTTTTGGAATTATCGCGTTTACATATTTCTGAAAGAACAGACCGAACATACGGTCAACCCATAGTTGGATTTGGCTCAAAATTTGACAGGCGTCTACACTATGGATATTAGATATCTGTACCAAATGTTATTTATCTAGCTCTCTTCGTTCTGTAGTTATGTTAACTTATATTCGAACAGACGGACTCTTTTATTTCCTGTGAACGGATTTCACTCAAAATTTGATAGAAATCATCAAATTTGATGTAAATACTGTATACCAAATTTCAACCATCTAGCTCAAAGTCTTTTTGAGTTATCTTTGCCACAGACAGACAGACTGATATTTTCCAGAAATCAGTCTGTCTTTTTGTGAAATGTGTTTTTTTAACTCAGGGAGATCTATAAAGTGGGGATTCATCAAAATCTCGAGTTCGAATTTTTTGACGATTACTATACTGTTTCTATACTAAGTTTATGAAAAAGTAAAAAGTGTCTAAGATTCATACTCTGTTTTATTTAGTATGTTGAAACACTGAAGACGCTCTTATCACGGATACGGGGGTATGAGACGGCGTTCTGTTCTATTATGCCGGACTCTACAATTAAAATTCTGAGCACTCGTGGCACTCACGGCCTTACCTATGGGTCACAGTTTTCTAAAGGAAGGGGGGGGGAGAAGAAAAGTTAAAATAAAGGGGTGGTTTTTTTTTTGAGAACATGCAAGAAAATTTTGTAGTTTGCTTGTTTGTTTTTTGTAATTCGGTTTGAATTTTTAATGATTTTATTTTTTTTATTATTATGCTTCTACTTTTTGGTTTTACTTTTCATTTATATCTTCTTTATTATTCACAATTATATTACACAGTATATATGTTAGCCTTCAGAATTGGTAATCGATTCAGAAAGCGAAACTAATGGCACCAAATTTTGTGGCATAAAGAAATCTTTTCCACCTCCATCCTTAATCCATGCTAATTATCTGTCAGAGTTTCTCATTAACATTTTATATCCATTTTCTTCAAGTTCTGAAAACTGATGCTCTCATTAACAGTTGTGGACAGCATATTAGCATTTGAAAAGAAAGTGAGTGGATGAACAAACTTAAAAATTTCACAAATCTTGTCACACTCATTTACATATTAAAGTGATGATTTTTTTTCTTAGGTTACATTTGCTATACTACATGCAAATATCCTTTTTTGCATTAGAATTTCTGCTCTTGTAAGTGTGTATTTTTTTCGAAGGGTTTTTTTTTTTTTTTTGCTTCGAAAAGTAATTTTAAAAACTAAATGCAATCTTTAAAAAAAGTGAATGTCATCTCTTCAAATTTGGAAAGAAAAAGAAGAGGAAAAAAAAGCATGCTCTGACCCGTAGAATCATGAATATAGAAAACAGTGCATTTTTTTGTGCATGTTTTTTTTTTTTTTTTTTACTGATTTCGGTAAGTATTAATTCACTTTTTTTTTTTCGAATTGAAAAGTGAAGTATTTAAATTTGTTTTGGACTAAATGTGATAAAAAAAACTATGTAAGATAGCTTCTTTGAATGAAACAGCATCATTTTTTTACCTTCATTTCTTTAATAGTGTTTACTAGTGTTTCGCTTTGAATGAATAGAACTTGCTGTTTTTTTTTGTTGTTGTTGTTGTTAAAACTGTTTTTAGATGAAAAGGTGGGAATTAAAAAAAAAATTGTCGAATGAAGTAAGAAAGTTTTGAATAATTTCAACTACACAAAGTTTGGATTCAGAAAATCAATTCCCAAGCCCATAATATGTTACAACTTTTATTAGAAATATTTCCAAAAGAAATTTTAACACTGCATTTTTTACTATTACATTATAAACAACGGATTACAATTTATTTATTCACTTTCGCTCGTCAGACTACGGACATTCAATGCGCAATTTGTAATGGCGATTTCGTAATCCATAAAATTTGTTTCGTTTCCAATTTTATAACTCCATTTAACGAATGATCAAGCAGGAAAAATAAATACAAGAATGAAATCGAAAGAAAGATTCTAAAGATACGCAAATGTATGCTAATTTTAAAAGAAAGAGAAATAGTGAAACCTGTATCGTTTTAAATGGAAACAATTTGCTTTAATTTATTTTTGTTTTTTTTACATAGTAAAAGCGATGTTAATATTATCTACTTTAGTTTTTCTTCCATTTATGGTTTAACATCTACATGTCAAATGTTCTAATACGAAAAGGGGAGGATATTGTAATTCAGTAAAATTAAAACTTGTAGCGGTAACATAAATCTATTACCTTCTCTTTTGATACAACAGATGGCGTTACCTTATTAACTTCAAAGTATATTTTCCTTGATCCTTCTTGTGGGTCATTATTAGATTGGATTCTAAGTGAGTCTCGTGTATTTTCGCGTTCGTGTTACTTTTTGTCTTGTGAAATGTGGAACTTAGAAAATAATTAAGTAACTGTTCCTAAAACTCGTCTATTATTTTCATCTACCTGATAATGAAGAGTCTCGTTCCCTCTACAAGCTTATGTAACATTTTAGTAATATTATTATTCATTAACAATAGTATTATTAGTAACAACATTATTATTTATTAATATTAGTATTAAAGAACATTTTTTTCGTATCGATTATATTTTGTGGAAAACTTTTCACACTTTTTATTATTTATAATAAACTATAATCAGGGGCTGATTTTTAAAAAAATAAAACCGAAATTTTTTTTTTAATTGAAATAAAAGATGTATTTTTGTAAAGATATTTCAAATGTTGTTAACAATCATATATATTTCTTTTTAAAGAGTTCAATCCAATAGCGTTGCAAAATTTCGTCTATGGTATTATATGATTTTTTTTTTTCGCCCTCACTCATCTTCATTGATCTAGCCAAGATTGATAGAGCTTGGAGCACGCAAATATCTTTATCATATCTAATTTCAAAAGATATCATCAGCTGAATAAAGTTTTGTCTTCATAGCGACGGGTAAGATTGGTGGCCTCCTATTCGTTGGTTCAACCATACACAGAATATTGCAAATAATTTACTATAACTGACAGTTAATCATTTCACCCATCGACATTTAATAAGACATAAATGCTTCCTGGCATATGGCATAGAGGTAGCGCGTCTTCCCCGTTATCTGGGAGCACCGGGTTCGAGTCCCGGTTTGGGCATGGTTGTTCTTCCGTTGTTCCATCTGCGAGATGTGTGAATGTGCCCTCCCGTAAAAAGGGGTTGTGCAAGCGAATGAGTGATGCGTGAGTAGCAAAGTCGTACTCTTGGCGCTACTATAAAAACAAGAGACGCTTCCCCATCCGGCTTAAATCGCTGTCTTCGAAACAGCGAACTTGTCCGTGGCAAGTGCCATAAGAAGAAAAAAAAACATGCTTTTAGAAATAGTGTGTACCAGGATATTAAAGAAGAATATAAGTAAAAAATAATGAGGTCAGTTTCAAAATAGCTTGAAGATAAAATCTTGAACCCTAATCTGATTTAATATAATTAAAATGGTTATTATTTCATTTTCACCCTTCTGTTCTTATATGTTTAGTTCTACGGCAGATAAACAATTTTTGTACAACTTGAGATTCATTAGTAACGATTCCAGCTGTCAAGAACTGTTTCTGTCATTCAGAAAGAACATATTGCTTCTGCTTTCTTCTCTATTTGATGCTGTCAGAGCAAGTTTTTTTCTAGGCTGTCATAAACGTCACAAAACTGTCTTCCCGACCGGAAATCGTTTTCATTATCACTGCATTTAGAGACTTGGTCACGAAATAGTTGAACATTTTCTTTTTCTTTGTAGCATAAAACCATGCTCAGCTTCAATGTTATATGTCATCATAGTGATATTATAGCGAATTGCCATCTATCTCAGTAGAGAATTTCTGACTAGGTTGGTTAGGCTGCTGCCTAGGGTCGCGGGCCTAAAAGAAGAGAGTAGAAAGGTCAATTTAACAAAATGCTTTCAAAATTATCACATAAATAAATTTATAGAAAACATTATGCTAATGAATTATAAAATAAGGGGATTACAATCTGAATTCACATCAAATTATTTAAATTAATTAAAAATAAATTAAGTATAGGTTATTACTTTTTAAAATGTGTTACTAATTTTTAATGATTACTTATTGGTTATTTGTGTTATTTTTTGCTTGACAAATCATGTAAAATAATTATTTTGCATAATCTTTAATAAAAATCTTAATAGTTTTTAATGTTATATTTTTTGTATTTTATTAATTGCTTATAATCTTTCGTAATAAGCAGCTACTTGTATTTGGAAGTAAAGAAATCGTAAACTAATCATTCTGGTTAACGTTTTAAAAATGTTGTTGCTTTATTTTTAAATAATTAATTTTAAAATAAATAAATAAAAACAGATATTTCATAATTACTAAAATGAAAAATAGCTAAAATAAGTCATTAATATGCTGATTAATTCAAAAATGTACTGAAATGCGAAACTAAATTGGCCATTTATTAAAAGAAAAACCTCATGATGTGAATTGTATAGATTATTAAACCCGCTAATGTTTTATCTACTAATTGTTCATCATCTTTTTCTACTTCACCTTCTTATTACTCATGTAAATTGCACATATAATAAAAAAAGTATTTTTCTTTAGTTTTGAGCAATATAAGAAAAACAATCAAATAAATATTTTAGGAAAAAATTGGAAAGGCTGAAATTTTATTGCCATAAGGAAATATATTGTTGAAAATAATACATAATTTTAAAAATTGACAAAATTTAATGGAAATATATATGATAAACAAATTAGTATCAATAAGGAAATGAAATATTCTGTATTTTAAAATGGGAAAAAAAAAAGTTATTTTTGAACAATATTACCATCAGTTATCACATGAAAATGATTCATTTTTATTTAAGGAATATTTCAAAAAAATCACCCCCAGGTGCACATTTTCAATTCCATATAAAGAAATAATCGAACGTCATGTAAAAAAAAAATAGCCAATTTTGCTTTTTTTTTTTTTTTTTTTTTTTTTTTTGAAAAATTAGGTTTAAAAGTTGACACATATCTCCAGTTTTGATTATCACTTAGCAAATTTCATTTTTCCTGCTCGTTCCATTTTTGAAAACAATGTGCTAATACGCAAAGATACTCAAACCCAGAGACAGTCAGCCATTAGACGAATTGCATCAAAATTTAATACAAATTTATAATTCTGTTGATCAGTAGTGGCGTACCATTTTAGGCGTACTAAGCAGCCGCCTAAGACTTCTAGGCTAAAAAGGGGCCGTAAGCAAGTCGATTTAAAAAAAGAATTATTTTCCTTGTTACCAGGTAAATAAATAAATTTGTAAAACGCAGAAATTCTATGAATGACAAAATGTTAGGATAATATTAATACATTATTTGTGTATTTGATCAGTTCTTATATGTTTTATTACGTTCGTTTATTTATTAGAATATTAATAAAAACGAACATTTGCTTCAATAATATGATGCACAACTGTAGATACCTGACAGTCTAGAATCATAATACATAAATAAAATTTATATATAAATACGAAAAATCCACAAAGTTCAAAAAGTAAATAAAATATAAAAATCGTTAGCATGTTAAAAATGTGCTGAAATATGAAACTAGACTGATCATTTTATTAAGTGCAAGGCCGCGGTGGCCTGGTGGTAAGCTCTCGGCTTGTGAGCCGTAGGGTTTCAGGTTCGAGGCCCGATTCCACCGAAGAACCGTCGTGTAAGGGGGTCTGTTGCACGTTAAACCCGTCATGCCAAACGTCCTCCCGATGGTGTGGAGAGGGGGGTGCCAGCTCAGGTGTCGTCCTCGTCATCTGACCGAGGTTCAAAATTACGAGGTCCGTCCCAAAATAGCCCTAGTGTTGCTTTACAACGGGACGTTAATATAACTAAACTAAACTAAAACTAATGTGCACTGATTAGGACCGCAAAATAACTAAATACACTACTGCTTTGATAAAACTATATGGTCAATTGTATGCTTCTAGATCATTTCATTTTTTCTATTATTGTGTGTACAGGCAGACTTCTATACAGGCAGACTTCCCGTTGGAGGATTTCCTCTAAATTTTGATGTAAGTTAATGCAAATTTCTTATTTTTAGCTAATTTTTTAATAAAAAAGACAAAACATGTTCACAAAAAAATACTGCTAAATACAGAACCAAAGATTATATTTTCTTTTTATAAAAAAAATCTAATTCAGGAAATGTAATTTTCTATTATTACAATTTTTCTTCCTAATAATTATCAAACTTTCTCTTTGTTTATTTAGAATGTAAAAAAGTAAAAATTTTACATTTTCAAATTATTTCTTTTTATTTATTATACTTTTAAATACATATTTTTTATACATACTAAATTATTTATTGTACTTTTCTTGCTTGAAATTGTTAGACAGATAGACGATATTCAAGTTACATTTTAAGAATATTCATAAAGTTCTTTTTTAAATTTTTTGCTAGATCTTTATTTTTTATTATTTTTCATAATAAATATGAAACACGATCACTAAGAATAAAATAAAAATGTTATTATATCTTCCCGAAAACATACGCAAATAAATATTTGAGTATCAAAAATAAACACAGCTTGAGTACATTTCACGACGACCTTCAATCAAAACAAAGTGATCGTAAGACATCATGAATCATCAGTTTGATGGAAGACACGGAACTATCAAAAATACATGTACTGGGAATACAGTAATTTCACTGTCATTTCAGAATGAATCCTGAAATGATTCAAGTACACCTTGTTTCAGACAATAAGATGAAAATAAAACAACATTTGGTGCATGTGTATCCTATTGATGGCATCTTAGATGTTAAAAGTTATCCTGTTCCATTCTTTTTTAATTGTTTGAATATAATTGTTTCGTAGAAAATTATCAAAATTATTTATTTTCGTTGCTGTTTTGCATCATAAATGTAAATTTTTGATATATGAAAGAAATTGAGGACTAACATTAAAATGATTATGCAGATGTCTAATTCAATTATGGTTCAATAACTAATTTCTAATCTTTGCAAATAAACATATGCTTATGCTGTAAAAATATTTAAATGATGTAATAAATTATATTTTATCCTATTTGAGTTGGCACGTTCGAAAATATATTATATAGTCTCCCTTCTCCGTCAGTAATAGTTCGTAAAATATTCTTTATATTACATTAGATTCTTTATATTTATTTAATATTAGCCGCCTTTGGCAACCAACCGGTTCTCCAGTATTAATTCAAGATAAAAAATTCAGTTAATATTTTATATAAATCGGTCTCATAATAGGTTTTTCAGTAAAATATTTTTAAGCTTCAAATTTTGATAATCATAAAATTCACTTACAATATTATGTATGCCTTAAGATTATTGTACTACGCATCTCTTTCTAATTTTCTATCAGCTCCCGTAACATTCAATTTTAAATTAAAGCGCAAATGATGAAACTGAACTTAATAAAAAGACTTTTTTACTGAATCCAAGCACCTTTCTCCTTATTCCATTCTTGGAAAGCTCTCTTTGTAATTTTGTAAAATAAAAGGCCCAGTTTGGCTGAAAAATTTCTCACAATAAGCTATACCGGAAGTCGATCATTATAAATATTAATCGCCCTTCCCCTTGTTTTGAGTGAAGCGGTGGCCTTGGAATTCTACGCATCTCATTAATAGTAAGGGTGGAGGATGGAAGATATGCACCAAGTTTCCCTCCTTATTCAAAGCAGATAAAGGAGTTTGTATTTATTAATTCGCGTTCTGAATACCGGTACGATAAAAATAGAAGGCAATGGTTATGGAAATAATTTTTAGATAAAATTTGTTTTGAATAAATTAATTGAATTAAAGTATTGAATAAATTTTTACCTCATGAAATCAAGGAATTGTACTTCAGTGGAGGATCTTGTATTGGATAAGAGAGATTTCCGCAGATTATTTAATGTCTTGTTATTTTGCAACCAAGTTTATTCAGGAAATAGAGAAATTGGAAGTAATTCATTATTTCCCCTGAAATAAATCTGGGTCTATTATCAAATTTTGTTTCGAAAGATCCTATCCTGAACTCTAATAAGATAACACTAAAATAAGATAATAATTTTGTTAACTGATTATTTCCGTTTTAATTGTTATTGTTAACAATATTGTTTACTTGCATTTTTTGTTGCACCCATTTTTGCAGATAGTTACGTGGTACCTTCTCCTCGTCGTACATGAACCGCCATCCCGAAGGGCAAATACATATAATACACGCTTAATTTGCTTTAAGATCGGGGCAGGAGGGGGGCACCTCACTACTAGAATGAGAATCTGCCATACGTGTACGGTGTTTTCTTTACTTTCCTTGGTGGTTTAATACTGGTGAAGAGATTTATTAATGGTACCTTCAATGGACATACCTATGGAGAGATTTGGTAACAGATGACATAGCAAATGTTTCAACATCCAAGCATTCGTTGATGTATAGCGAAAATTGATAGAATATTGACTTTTCAAATGCCACAGCATTCATTTGACCATGGTTCAACGTTAAGACATTCATTCTCAAACCTCCAAGTTCATCGAAAAATAGATCTTTGGTCTAACGTCGGACATTTTGCGTTAAGGTACTGAGATAATTAATTGTTTTTACCTAATGTTTAACCTTAAACTAAACAAAAAGGAATCAACTTTTATTTACCGACAAGAATTTTAACAAGTTAAAGCTATAGTGAATATATTATCTAAATATTTCAGCATGTATGCTATGGAAATATTTCAGAACATGCTAGAGAGTATCCAATACTATCAAAGTTGACATGTAATTACTTCGTGAGTAATAAGTACTCGCTAAGAAAAAAATTTTCAAAACTGAAATCAGATTTTTAATTAAAAATCTGATGATATTTTGGAGGATTGAATTGAGCGAGGATAGAACCTGGGACCTTGTGGTTCGCAGCCCAGTAACATGACCACCATACAAAAGCAGTTGCTAGTGTAGCGTAACTGTTAACTGGCTTATAAGCTTTCACCACAATATTTTTAAGTCTTGCTTTAACAACTTCTCGCTAGGGGGGGCACTGAATGAGGATGAGAAGCTTTCTGTATGGCGATTGGTTATCGCCAATCAGGTGAGTACAGAAATTGTGTGGAATCATCTATCCCTTACCGATGATTGGATGTACCTCCAACAAGAAGGGTTATACCGTAGCCGGTGATGACAAAAGGACTCAACCTTAGTTCCCGCCAATGCTGTAGCGGCGGTTCGGTCTTTAAGATTTATCCGTGTGTTTTAGTGGCGGATCAGAGCAGCAAAAGAGTAGTTAACAATTTTCTCAGACAAAACCACTTTACATCGCTAAAATCACTTTTGAAAGCGCTTTTGACATCGCTTTCAAATCTAAAATTTTAGCTTTCCAATGATATTCATTTTATATCCATATAATTTTTCCTCCCAAGTTAATTACTTATTCAAAATAATTTAAGTATATTTTGCAATAATACTTTTTATTGCTTTAATTACTGAATTTATATGCACACGGGATACGATGATATTAAACACATTTTTAAGATTAAATTTGTTTTTGAAATTAAAATAAAATTTTAGGAATAATAGATAAATTAATAAGGCTTAAAACAATGTCATGATTTGATATTTTGAATCAGAATTCTGAATATACTTTAAGTCTTTTATATCAATCAAAATTATTAATTTCCTGTATAGTTCTTTCTTCTCTTTAGACATAAATATACCTTAGAGAAAAGGCCAATCATTAAGATGAAAATGTAGACAGATGCAAAAATATATTTTCCCGAGTTCTCCTAAAAGCAAACTATAAATAGCAAACAAATGAGATTTCCTTTGGTATGATGTCCAAACTCTGATGACTTATCATTAAGCAGAGGAAAGAAGCTTCTGCATTGCAAACAAAAAGAATCGAAATCTTGAAGATAAATAGTGTCATCCTAATGGTTTGGTCTGATATGTATTCTGGGAGTAAACTGTCTATTAGTAACTGATTAATGAATCTGGATCTCATGTCCATCTATCTAATTTCCGATCATACTTCCGTCTCATGGACGTCCGTTTTCTGAAATAAATGCAAGAAGTAATTTTTTACGGAAGCTAAAAGTAGCTCACGTTTTTTTTATTTGTTTGTTTGTTTTCCCTTCCATGATTATCTGTGATCCTGGAGTGATAAATCAATTTGTAAAAATTTAGCTGTTAGTAATTTTTACTTTCTTTTGTACGAATCATAAAGGAAGTATTGTAATCCACTAAACATTCAAACTCTAGATTTTGACGATCCAGATATCCAGATTTCAAACTTCCCTTGTCTGAAAAACATATTTTTGGCATTATGCTTGCTTGTCTGTCTATCTGTGATCACGATAACTCAAGAGCGCTTTCAGCTAGACAGATGAAATATGGTATATGGAATTAAGACCAAATTTGTAGATTTCTGTCAAACTTTGGACGAAATCTATTCTCAGGAAGTCTGTCTGCCTGGCTATACATATTACATATTCTGGCAATATATTCTATACATATTCTGGCTATTAGACAACTCCAAAACGCAAAGAGCTAGGTAAATAAAATTTGGTGCGTAGGTTTAGCATCTAAACAATTCCTAAGTTTAGCATCGAATAATAAATTTTTTAGATTCTCATCAACTTTTGAACCAAATCCATGTCTAGCTGCCATTCTGTGCTTTCACATGAATCTAATGCTATAAGTCATAAATTTTATCAATTCAAGTCATTACAAATATGACTTGAATTGATAAAATTCGGTATCTTGATACCTAAATGTAGTTTTGTATCAAATTTTGATGTCAATCGACCAACAAAAAGACATTTAAGATACCTATCCTTGCAATAGAGTCTGTAGAATTGCTAAATTCATGCCAAAGATCTATCTAATATATAAAAAATCTCGTGTCACGGTGCTTGTGTTCGTACTCCTCCGAAACGGCTCGATCGATTTTTACGAAATTTTTATGTGTATTTGGTAGATATGAGAATAGGTCGTAAAGTATATTTCATAACGCTAGGTAATTAGGGTGTCCCTATCCACGTTCAACGTACGCTGATGAGATCAACGCTTGCTTGAAATCATCGCCACTGTGGCGTAATGTTGAAAAAATCCAGCTAAAAATAAACATGAGCTTCCAAATGCTACAAGATTCATCTGCTGATACATTCTCGGACCAATTGTTAGATATCGGCGATGGAAAAGTTGCTGTCTATGAAAATACTGGATGCATAAAATTGCCCACTAATTTCTGCACTGTCGTTGATTCGCAAAATGCTCTCATTGACCGCACATTTTCCGATGTAAGCACACAATACATAAATCATGCGTGGCTGACAGCAAAAAATGTGGACGTCGACGATTTAAACTTCAAGATACAGCAGTCGTGGTATGTTCTTGCGTGGGCAAACCATCGAACTTATTTGTATTGGCTAAAGACGGACTGACAAAAAAATATCGTACGCTTAATTGCTCTTCGAAATGAATAATGATTTTCTTTATTTCATTTTTATACTTTAGAATAAAAAATATATTACTTTTTTCACTTTACGTTTAACTTTTAAGAGATCAAACAATGTATGTGTTCGTTACGTTAATGAAATACATTGTATTGAGAAAATGAATGGTTGGTGGGGGTTTTTTTGTTTGTTTGTTTGTTTTTATCCGAGATCATCGTCCACAGCGCTCCATTCCTCTTTCTGTCATAGATCCCATCCCCACATAATTACAATACATTCGCTTTTTTTTTCAGTTAACCACCAAAATATTCACTAGAAATAATTTATATGGCAGAACAATGTTTGCCGGGTCAACTATAGTATTTTATAATAATCGATCACAAATGCCGTGCAAATAATGTGAGGACTTATCCAAGATCCATGATGTTTTATGGGGAGAAATGGGGAATAAGACATTTATTAGAGAGTTTGTGAGAAAATTTCGAGGAGTTCATTCCAACTGTTTTATTTCCCTTTACAGTTCAGATCACTCTGCTCTCGTTTCAGAAATTATGCGAGATTTTCGAAGTTATTTCAAAATAATTATTTCATTTTTTTACAAAAAAAATTAATTATAAAAAACAGTTTGAATATAGAAAATTGCCAAATTATGATATTTTAGACTTAGAAAAAATCATAATCTAAATAATTTATTTATATGATGATAAAAGTCCACATATAAAACACAGAAAACCTATGGAGACTAGTCATTGTTTAATTCCTACCGAATCTTAACAAGATATTCAGTGTTTTTTAATTTCTTATTTTTTAATAATTGATAGGTTCTTCAAAACGTTATTACAAACGAATCTGTATTGGAGTTTGGTATTCGAATTAACTCAAAAGAATTTTAATGAAGAGAGTTCGAAATTTGCACTTTCTTACTGTCTGACATATTTTAATGAAATTTATTGCACAATTATTTTTTTGGGCATTGTAACCACTATTTGAAGCTTTATGCAGTAATGAGTCTTGTTTAAGATTATACGTATGTATTACAATTTTTTTTTAATGTTTGTTGTGTTATCCTAAGTATGTTGCACCATTCCTATATTTCAAGTGTAACATTTAATCGGTAGATGTTTAGTCCTTTTATTGAGAGATTTTTATAGTCTTATGTTGCAAAATTCTCTAAATTTGAACACGAGTTTAATTATTCGCTTCATATAAAAACAATTTTTCCAAGGCCGAGATAACCTGGTTGGTGGAGCGTCGGATTCGCGTCCCTTAGGTTGCGAGTTCGAACCCCGCCGGCCGAAGATTCCCCGAGTGCTTGGTGGCTGACGAGTGTTAAATCTGTCGTGGTCATAAAGTCCTCGATGTCGAGAGTAATACCACTGGGGGTACTGGATCAGGGGTGATCGTTCTCTGATTCAGGTCTAAATTACGATCTGTGTTTGAGTGAATGAAATGCGTGAATGAAGTCCGCCCCGTAAAAAGGGTTGTGACGTGTGTGTAACTAAGTCGTTCTCTTGGCCCTAGATGGCGCTACTATAGAAACAAGAGGCGCTCCCCCCAACAGGCTCAAATCCGCTGTCTTCGAACAGCGGGCTTGCCCATGGCAAGTGCCATACGAAACAACAACACAATTTTTCCAAAAAGCAAAAAATGAAATGTTTAGAATATTTATTAAGGAAACTCCAATTCAAGAGAAGTAATGATAAAATATAATTTTAATTTATAAATCTTCCCTTCTGGGTTAATACAATTATCGTATATGTTTAGTTTATTTCAGGAAAAGAATTAATTGAAGTATCTTGAGAATTCTAAAGTTTAGAAAAATTTAACATAACCTATTCGTTGCTCATTTTGTCTCAAGGATATGAATAAAAATCATAAATAAATCCTAAAATAGATTCAATTTCTTAGAAGTCCTGCTTAAAATTCTGAACTAGGTATACCGATTTGCAAATATAATATAAAATGTCTTATCAATACATAGTTTGAATGCATCCTCATGAAAATAAATTATTCATTTCATATGTTTCATTATTCTGATTCTTCATTAGAAGAACAGCTTCAAAAATTGTTGCCAGTTTCCCGTCTTTATATTTGAAATATTAATTATTCCTTCTTAGATACAAATAAATTTCCAGCAAAGATTCATAATAATAAGTAAGCCTTTGGGAACAGTCATTTCATATCAAACGATTCTTACACTGAGATTGACGTCATGGTCTGTTTAAATTGTCACAGAGATTAAACTGTTATTCAAATTTCGGAAGAAAGCAATTCCATAAATGGAACTCATAGTGAACTCCATATCTGCACTATTAACAAGAAACAACACATCAGTAGAATGAAATTAATCTAATTCTAATTTAAACATAATAAAAATTAAAAAATACAGATAAAAAAACGCCTGCAATGATTAGCCCTTTTCACTCGGAAAAGTAATTCGTTGCATAATTATTCAGTTAATACATGGACTTGTTTATTGCACCAAAAAAACTAAATACATGCAATTGTTTTCTGTTTCCTTGAAAAACTAATCTACATCTTTCTACCATTCTGTAGGTGTTTTTAACAATTAAAGTTAAAAAATAAGTAAATAAAATATCAAAATGATGCACCGTCTTGAATGGTGACTGAGAGAAGACATCCGAGTGAAAAGGGTTAATAAATTCTAAGAACAGTTCTAAATGTCTTGGATTTGATAGATGTCAGGGACCAATTTCAGTAATTGCAGACGATTTCTGAAAAAGTTTCATTTTATAAACAATTCCTTATGTTAATTTAAAGATCTGTTACAGTTTTCTCGACAGTGTATTTCAATTTATACTATTTCGCATTTTATAAATCAGTGTGAAAAACTAGAGAGTATTCTTGCGAAAAGTAATAATTTATGGTTAAAATGACATGCATTATCCTCAAAATATATCTAAGTTATTGCTTTCATTTCATTTCAATTAGAGCAGATTTCAGTTTCTTCAGACAATTAGCCACCTTTGGAGACCAGTTATGATGATGTATGGTCTAAAAATTTCACTTAAATATTTTCTATAGTTTTGTTTCAATGGCTTCTTCAGTTTAAATTTTCGTAGATATATAACTCATGCTATTATTTTTCTTTGCGCTATGTATTTCCCTAATTTGTTATCTATATTTTTATACATCCAATTATATCACAGGAAAAAGCGGTATTATTTAAAAATGGTCACTCTTTAAAAAAATTTAACTAATCCTTGATACAGAAGTTAAACGTAATTGTGAGCATAACAAAATTTCAAGTTTTTTTTTTAAACCAAACATTGCACTGAAACATAATCAAAATGGAAAAATAAGCCGAATCTTCATATCTAGTTTATCAACAACGAAAAAACGCCAGAATGAAATATTCATAGCATTAATGAAAATTATTCCAGTTTTATTTCATCAAGGAAATATACTGTTAAAAATATGCTTAAAATATTGTTTAAAAATTGATTAAAATATTTTTTAAATATGCGGAAAAAAATAGATATCATTGAAAAGACAAATTTTTTTTCGATTTCAAGATAATGTTAAAATTATTTTTAAAATAATCGCTGAAAATGTCGGAATTTCATTTAATTTTTAGGTAATAAAAATTCGAATTAAAATTTCAATAAAAATCACTCCAAGACGTCCATTTTTATTCTCCAAATGATATATGTGGCAAATTTAGTAACTCACAATCAAACGGTCTACATACACTTACACATTCATCTTCATTATTAGTAGAGATTGATGAAAGAAGTCAGGATTTTAATCAAACTTTTATTGCAACATCTTTCAAGAAAATTTGCATGGGTAAAATATCTATTTAAATCATTGCCTGTTTGTTTGTTTCTTTTCAATCTGAATGAAGGCTCATGTCATAAACAGAAAAAGTTCGAAACTACATTCTTGTTATATTTGTAGCGCATTGAGATGAGCGAGGACAGAACCTGGGACCTTGTTTTTCGCAGTCCAGTAACATGACCACAATACAAAAGCAACTGCTCGCGCAGGGCAGCTGTTAACTTGTTTATAAGCTTTCAACACATATTTATTGCTGGGATAAAAATTAGACGGAGCTAACGTTTTAAGATTATGTTTATCTAATTTTTATATTCTGAGGGCATTGAAAATGTATCTAAAGATGAGAAAATGGCAGAGATTGTTAAATCAAAATTCTAAGAGAAATTATTTTGACTACATGTTGATGCACTTCGAAAAAAAAACTTTTGGAAGAGCAACAATTTTATTCCTTAAAAAAAGATAAATGAAGAATTTATCTCATAAATTCGTCATATTTCGGTTCCATATCGAAACGACACGAGGATTAGTTCAAAAGGAATCGCCTATTTTTAAACAAAGATGAGATTTCAGATGGCAAAGGTAATGTTTAAGTCAAAGTTCCGCGCTATAGCATGAGCAACGTATTTGATCCCAATGTCATTGAGGTGCATCATGGTCCTCTTATAAAAGACTCTCAAGTAAAATCGAGATTCGATCCTGAATCGATCGGACTACCAAGCTGAGATCACCGCTACCTTTCAAGTCTGTTATTCAATAATAAATTATCAATCAGATATACAAATTGTATAAAGGTTTTGAGTCAAAATAAAAAATAATATATATTTTCTTCAAAAAAGTCTAACATCTGTGAAAATGAAACAACAATCTGAAAGTATTTGCATAATTATTTTTACTATTTCGCTCAAATAATTGTTCATAACATCCATAGCGTTACTGTATCGAAAATTTGCTAAGAGTTTATGTTAAATACTTTTCTAAAATCTTACAGGATTTTTTTGAAGCACGTAATAGGTAAATATCAAAAATAACTCCGATCCGCAAAGCATACACAGACTTGCAAATGGCAATAAGAAAACTGAATCTCGATTATGAATAAATTCTCTGCAAAATAAATAACTAGAAAAAAGCTTGAACTAAATATATTTGTATATACATGTTAGTATCTATATTTGATAAATTTTTGACCATTATTTTTAAGTGAAATTTAGTTATTGTAAAAATGAAATTTGCCTTAAACAAGACTAAAACTGGTATTTTTTTATCTTCAAGTAAGGTCACCTTATTCAATGTTAGCTGCAATCAGATGCAGGTATTTTTTGTCAAAATCAAACTGAAAAATTGTTTACATCGTTGAGTCAGACATATTCTGCTCTAAAAACATTATCAGGATGGAAGTTGATTTAAAATTTATTTATCCAACACTTTGTTTTATTTTTAAAACTGCACTCTAAAACTCCGAAGCGGAAAAAAGGAGAGAGAAATCCCGCTTAAAATGCAAAAACTTTTCTTTCTAAAATGCCATTTGTTTAACTCAAAAAGAACTCGGTGTTTTAAAAAATGCGCCTACAACACTTTTAACAATCAATAAGAATACTTACTGCACGTGCTTCAAATAAAAGAAAAAGAAATGTATTCTAAAGAATTTTACTTCGAAACTGAAGAAAGAAGCTTTCAGAAAGAACCAAATATTTACTGAATCATACATTTTTCTCTTGAAAAAGCTTATTTCACCTTTTCTTAACAGAGCTATATTTATCAGATTTCCATTAAAAAGTTTGGTCCATGGTTTGATCTGGAGAATTCTAATCCATGAAAGTATAATCTTTTTTTCCTGCAAAAGCTGTTCTATTGGATTAAATTTCAGGCAATTTTGAAAACTATTAAACTTTTGTAAATGTAAACTGATATTCGAATTGTTGTTGCTGAAAAAATTAAAAGTGTATTGTGAAACTTTCGTTTAAAATTGTGGTGTTCTGTGGATTTGTTCCATTAAAATTGAAAAGTATTTTTTTGAAAATAAACGTAAAATACAATTTTGATGTTATACGATGATACCCTTCGAAATGGCAACATTACGTTCAATTCTCCCTTATATTATATATTCTTCTAAAAAAATGTAAAAATAGCAAATAAATTCCAGATATTTGTAATTGTTCTAAAAGCTGTAATGAAAGAAACTCCAAATTATATATAAATGTAAAAACTGAATGTTAAATGAACAAATAATTTAATTTCTTTGGAATAAATTATGTAAATCTTAAAAAAATGACAGAACTTAAGAAATTTTAATTGTCATAGCAATAAAATTTACCCTTTTCAACATGAACAAAAACTAATGAAACTTAAAGCAGGTATATAATGTTATTAGTCATCTGAAAATGAACATATATTATTACTCATTTGTAATATTATTTCCCAACGTAGATATTTTCTGGTAAAAGAGAGCGAGACAAAGAGTTTTATAAATAGGTATAAAGGATGTTGAATTTCATTTCAATGACAGTGGTCTTGGTGACGATTTTGGCGACAAAATAAAGAGCTAGAATATTATTGAATCTTGACCATGGCTCCATTAGAAGTCGAGTTGAAGGTTAGTTCTAAAACACTCGAGCTATAAAATGCGGAATCGAATCAGTCAGGAATGGAATAGTTGATTCAAGAGAGGGCATTCAAATGAATTCTCTCTTTTGAGTATTGATCTCCAGCGAGTTCTCTCTGAGCGCCTTGTGCAATGCTATTATTTAATAACAATCTGCTTGTGTGTTGTTAATTCTGTTTTTTGAACGCTTCATCTGTGTTTTGATACCTGTATTTCATATTTTTAAGTCGAAAAAGGTGTCTTTTTCTATTATTGAGTCAGTTAGACCTTTCACCGTACTCATACTAGATGGATTTGTCATAGCAATATTTTATTAACTGAATATCCTCTAAAAATATTCCTTTGGAAGTTTTATTTATTTCTTCTGCTCAATGTATATAATATATATTTTGTTGAAAGATTGGGGAAGCATGAGGCATTGCCTTGTCTTTTTTTTAATAAATTCTTGTAGATGATAACAAATGAAACGAAAACTGTTATGCATGGTATTCACTCTAATCATGGCCCAATGGGTAACATAAACCTTTACAGCTGAGCACTTACTCCCAAAATTTATGTCATAAAATACTTTAAATGACATAAAGAATTATATTTTGTATTATTTGATTCAATTAATGAACTTTTTTTTAAAAATTCTATGTCCAAATTTTTATCAAGCCCGCCAATACTGTCAGTCATATTTAACACAATATGCATGACACGATAACATTTTATACAAAAAAAATACCCATTCCTCTACGACTGAAACTAAGCGAATTACAAAATTTCGAGTTTCATTACTTTAGGTTGATCAGTGGTGGCCTAGATTGGTATAACTTCTTCAGTTGACTATTGACACAATAACAAAAGGGAATAATGTCTGTTTTGGAACACGGTAACTCAAAACCTCTTTGAGATTGATAGTTGAAATTAAGTATGTGGTCCTAAAGATTTCTGTCAAATAAGTAAAATCCAAGTTTAATCTGCCTCTTTTCTTGTCAGCAAGTATGCGAATACTATAAAAAATTAACAGAGCTAAACAGATGAAATTCGATACATTGTTTTATTATCCGAATGTAGATACGTGTTGAGAGCATCCCAAGTTTAGTCCTTCGTACCTAAAAATGAGTGGTTTGTCGACAAGTTCAAAAAGGCCTCTGAGGGCAAGAATAAGACTTACAGGTTGATGCTACAGAAACACCGCACTAGATATTATGAGGAAATATATAAGGACTTGAGGAGAGAGGAGAAAAGACTACATAGAAAAAAAGAAGATGGCTTTTTTGAAGGAATCGTTAACAAACCTCAAAGTTCTGAATAATCAAAGGGAATGTAGAAAGTTTTATAATAGACTGAAAAATATGAGAAAAGAATTCAAGCCAAGAACTTTAACATGTAGAAATAAAGATGGGGAACTTGTGAATGATCTCCACGAAGTATTGAAAGTATGGAAGAGTTACTTTCAAGATTTGCTTGAGGCAAGAGATGATATTTTTTACTCACCTGGCAGTTCTGACGGACCTGCTACCCTCCCATATGCAGACAATCCTCCACCCTCCTTAAATGAAGTGATTCTTGCTATTAAAAAACTTAAAAGTAATGGAGAGGCTGGTCCGAATTGAATTCCATCTGAACTACTAAAAGTCGAAGAACCGGAGCTTATAAATGCCATCCATAAAACCATGATTAAAATTCGGGCTACGAAGAAACTACCCATTGAATGGGAGGAAGGTTCCATATGTCCTATATTCAAGAAAGGAGACCAACTTGAATGTCGGAATTATAGGGGCATCACGCTCTTCCATACGGCATATAAAATCTTCATCAACTTACATTTTGCAAGACTACTGCATCATATCGACAAAGTGATTGGTGACTACTAGTGTGGATTTAGATCACAAAAATCTACTATAGACAAAATTCGCAATTTAAGACAAATTTTGGAAAAAACTAAGGAATATAACATCAAAACTTTCCACTTATTTCATGCCGGCTGAAGACTCCCCGCGTGTGTGGTGGCTGACGCGCGTATAAATCTGCCGTGATCACAAAGTCCTCCATGTCGAGAGTAATACCACTGGAGTTACTGGATCAGGGGTGATCGTTCTCTGATTCAGGTCTAAATTACTATCTGTGGATGAGTGAATGAAGTCCACCTCGTAAAAAGGGTTGTGACGTGTGTGTAGCTATGTCGTTCTCTTGGCCCTAGATGGCGCTACTGAAAAACAAGAGACGTGCCCTTGGCTTAAACCACAAATGACTTCTTAAAGTCAATGGGCTTGTCTACACAAGAGCCATTAGAAACAACAACAATACTTATTTATAGACTTTAAGGCTGCTTACGACAGTATAAAAAGAGATAAGCTCTTTGAAGCAATGGAAGAGTTTGGAATCCCTACTAAACTTGTTAATTTAACTAAGGCTACACTTAATAATGTAAAATGCAGGGTTAAAATCCAAAACCATTTATCCTAGCCCTTTGTAACAGAGAGAGGCCTTCGTCAAGGGGACTTCTTTGCTTGTCTGCTTTTTAACATTGCCTTGGAGAAATGTATCCGAGATAGTGGATTAGACCGAAAAGGCACTCTGTGGAATAGATCCATTCAACTACTGGCCTATGCAGATCGTATAGATATTATTGAAAGGTCAGAAAGGGTAGTGAGAGAGGCCCTTTAAGCTTTGGAAACTTCTGCCACAAATATGGACCTTACCATCAACGAAGACAAAACCAAATTTATGGAATTTCCGCCCTCAACTATAAATCACAGTATTCTTCTGTGTATTAACGGTCATGTCTTCGAAAATGTCGATCATTTCAAATACCTTGGCGCACAATGATTAATGACTATAATAAACTCAAAGCAGAAATTGATAACAGAATAAAAATGGCTAATAAATGTTTCTTTGGACTGAAAAATAACTAAGATCCAACTGAATCAGTCGCAAAACTAAACTAAGAATCTATAAGAATCTTATTATGCCTTTTCTGCTCTATGCAAGTAAAACTTGGACACTCAGATTTCTCTAAACATGTTCGAGAAAAAGATCCTTAGAGCTATCTTTGGCTCAGTACTAGAGAGAAGATGTTGACCTACTAGATTCAATTTTGAATTATACAAACTCTATAAGCAACCACAGATAACATTGGTTATCAGGAATAATAGGTTAAGAGGGCTCGGCCATATCTGGGAAAGCCCTGAAAACAGCGACCACAAAATATTCTCTTTTAAAAGTCCCATGGGATCCCGGGCCAGAGGAAGACCTCCAACTCCAGATGGCTGGATGATGTGGAAAGAGACCTGAGTGTTTTGAGGATAAAGAACTGGAAGGGAGTTGCGGGGGATAAAAAGCGTTGGAAAGTGCACGTGTTTGATGCAGTCAATGTCTGCAAGGAGCTGTTGTGCACATGAAGAAGATACGTGTTAATTCTAGGTACCAAATTCTAGGAATGATCAATTGTTGCTGTATTTCCGTGTATGTGGAAATTGTAACACAAAAACGAAACGATCTAGATGAAAAAAAATTCATGAGCAGTCTTATGATTAAAATCGCAGATGTGTATCAAAATTTGGATTTAATCGGTCGGAACGCTTCTCAAAATTCATACTCGATTTTCCTCCTTATATTACGAAAAAAAAAAAAACTTAGATATTGCATCACTACATGGAGAAATCAGGAAGCGGAATTCCTGCTAGTGTCCAAGCCATAGCGAAAGCTGAATAGCATATTTAATAAGAAGGCAGAAATCGTTAAACATATATGAATTTTATTTAGTTTCAGAAAAGAATTTCTGTTCTACGTTTTGATTCTGTGAGGACTTTAATAGCCGTACAACTCAGAAGTTGAAACTGGAATTCGAGGGATTAGGAAATTATTTTTAAAAAGTAGAATAAATAGAAATTATTAAATATATATGTGTGTGCAGATAGCGCTTTACGCATGTTATCTTATTAATGCAATAATTAGAGTAATCTGAGTTAGATTTTAATTTCATTGGGATGTGTTGTAAGAAGATTAAACGTCTCGAATGGATTCGTATATGAACCATCTAGCTCAAACAGGGTGGAAATGGTGTGGGTAAAAATTTCATTTTCCCGTAACTTTTTTTACGAGTGGAAATAAAAACATAAATCAAATTAGGCGAGTTAGCATCTCATTAAAACGAGCAATTTTTGTTCTAAATGTGTTTCGATAACTGCACTTGCTTAAAAATCAGGCGAATTAACAAAAAAATTAGCACGTTTTCAGCCCCACATTCCGCTATTTTGAACATGATCTGTGTTGCCATTCTTAAATAAATAATAAAAAAAAAGTTCTACAATTATATTTTTTCCTTAGTTTGAAATTGTTTAATTGCAAATGAATTAAAATTTAAAAGCTTGAATAAAATTAATTATAAAAAAATAAAGAACAAATACAGAAACGTTAGATAAAATTTGTCAACTTCTGGAAATTTAAGAAGCTGCGCATGTTTTTGCTCGTTTGAATGTAGTTGATTATAATTGTTTATATATTTAAACTTGACAGCATTTATTATATTAAAATTTTATCTTGAAATAAAAACTGAATTTATACTATATTAATAATGTCATTATCTATAGCCGCTTCAATTAACAATATTTCATCGTTTTCATCTGAAGATTAAAAGTAATTTGAAAATATTATTTTAGATTATAAGAAATCTATCTTTGCTTTTTAGTGTACTGAAAGAATTTTTTTATCTTTTTTTATATAGAGACAAGAGAAAAATATTTTTTGGACTTCATTCGATTCATAATACAGTAGTTAATATTCCTCCTCCTAACTGAGCTCCTACTTCTTAGCTCATAAATCGTATTAAAAAAAGCAATATGATTCATACTCAAAATAGGCACTCAAGGTATGCTATTTTATACTTAAATTATAAAACTTTTATTTGCAAACTTATTTATTGCTTTTAATATATGTAATAATTTACTCATTCTATATCACCAAACTTTAAAATTATTACTTTCAAATAAATTTACAATACTAGAATTAAACGTGAGCTATACAAATATTTTTACTAAAATTTCAGTTGTATATCTTTTTATCTGTCAGTCATTTATGTCAGTCCCTTGAAAAAAATATATAAACTCATCTCGGTTTTTGTTGCGTTTTATTTCTTCCAAAAAAAATCGTCAGACTGAATTATTCGGAGATTACATTATTTTTATATTTCCTTTTTTTAAACAGCGCACATTTTTATATTTAACACTATTTGCATGAAAATTAAGTGCAATTGGAAAAAAAGGATGCTAAAAATTAAAAATAAATCAATTAGAATATGATTGGATAAAATTCACTTTCAAGGAACTTCCAAAAATGCTATTAACAAAACTTAGGACGAAAACGGAAGTTTAGGAAAAAGGAAGGAACTAAAGTATCGATTTCTTGAAACACATTAGGTCACAGAGTTCAAATTAGAAATTATCTTGCAATATTAATAAAATTTTTGCATGGTACGGAATTTCAAAAATCGATTTTCCATCGTATAAATTCAGTACATATCTAAAAGAAGGGTTTAAAATCTAAACTAAATAATCGATACAAGAGGAAATTTCATAAACTAAATACACAAAGATATTCCGTAGTGTTATGGACTTAGTTATACAAAGCATATTTACGCTAAAATTTAACGAGTTTTCCATTTTACTGTAGCAATTTCACAAACTTAGAAACAACTAAGACACAAGATGAAATATTTTTTCATTCGGTAAATATATTTATCTATGGCGCCATATATATATATATATATATATATATATATATATATATATATATATATATATATATATATATATATATATATATATATATATATATATATATATATATATATATATATATATATATATATATATATATATATATATATATATATATATATATATATATATATATATATATATATATATATATATATATATATATATATATAAGAAAACTTTCATTTGCATGCAAACAATTTATTTAGAATCTTCACAGCTCGATTGTATAAAATTTTGAGCAACTCTTAACAAAAACAGAGCGAAGAAATGGTTGTCCTTCGTCAAACGTACTTACTTTTGGAATCACAAAAATTATTCTGAAACAGAATTTGTATGCAAACAATTTGTTGAAGATTTTTATTATTCGATTCGACAAAAAACATTCAGTATCTGAAATAGAATGGCAAAATTATTTTCAATGCTTTATTAAATGTATGTACTTGTAAAAAAAAAAAAAATCTGGAACAGAATTTTCTTCTAAATTATTTATTTAGAATCCTAAAATTCTTAAAATTTTAGACACCACTTGACAAATTCAGTAAATTGGATATTAGTAAAATAATATGGGAATTAATATTCCAATAGAGTGACAATTAAATCCCGCTTTTTAATATTCAGATATCGATAAAAAATTTCGTTATTAATTCAGCATATTATGAATAATTACAATGATTTGGAAAAAAAAATTCGTAATTAGAGATATAATAAAATCGACGGAAGAGAGTACGTCTTTGCAGAAATTAAACAAATTGAGAGCGGCAATTTAATATTTATCAAAAAAGTTAGAACTTCGCCATACTGAATGCGGTAATTAACAAAGGACGATAATTAAATGCTTAATTTTATTAAACTGTAACCCAATAATGATGTTTTTGTTTGGAGTTTTAGCTAAGTGAAATAAATGTAATTGATATGTTAAAAAAAAAAAAAAAAAAGTTATCTAAAGCAGTAGAAATTAGAATTTGAAAACTGCAAAATGGAGTTTGAAAAAAACATCGTTATATTCAGAAAAACAGTTAATATTTTTCATTTAATCAAAAATGAAACCAAGTCGCTTAAATGGTAGAATAATTGTTCCTGATAAAAAAAATACTTTAGAATATAAAATTAACAAAGCTATAAGACATTATTAAGTATAGAGACATGGAGTTTTTAATATGAGAATGTATAAGTTTTTTTCTAGAACTCAAAAATTGAAATACTTTGCAGTCTGTTCATGCACTCAAAAACAAAATTAGATATTACTGTTTACAAAAGTCACCCTTGGGATCTCTTTTATATTTTAACTTAACATTAACTTGACGATGCTTGTCCGATGCTATGACATCAAATCAAACAAATGCAAATATTAAAAAGAATCTGCCTTCGTTTACTTTAGGCAATGTAAAAAATTGAGTGATTAAATATCTTATGAAAAAGGAAAACGATCTAAACTTCATAATAATTTTGAAATATACTGTCGAAAAATTATATAAAAAATAATCTTACAGAATTGCTATAATTTAGAAGAAAAAAATTATATGACAAATAAATTATTATAAGAAAGGAGGAGAAAGTAATTTTTAATCAATGGAAAAATAATTTTTGTGAAATAATATTTTTGGAAGTTACAGTATTAATTATTGTTATTATCAAAATCTCTCCTAATTTTTAATTAAAAATTTTTAAAAATTTCCTTGTGGTACATATTTTCCTACCCTCCAAAGTATAACTGTGCTGAGTAGGTGGACTTAGACCAAGCATTCTGGTTTGTAAAGTACAGCAGACATGCATTCTTCTTTATCTGTACAACAAACAAAAGAGGTGTGTGTGTGTGAGAGAAAGAGAGAGAGAGTGTGTATTGGTGCTGTACCAGACCTTTTGAACTATAGCTATCAAATTCGTCAATATATGTTAGAGAGAAGAAATGTGCACCTCGAAGCAAGGTTTGTTTTTTGAAATTGTCCTAATGCTTTGAGAATTTTAATTAGTTAAAGATTAAGCTTAATTTTGGAACTTTTCCACAAAAATTAGCGTTTGATAGTTCTCAATATTATTCTAAATGCTATACAATATTTTAGTGCTACTGGGATCCCAACTGAACAAAGGATTTTTTCTTTTTGCCACTTTGATTGAACCTGGAGAAAAGAAAAACCACTTGTGGAGGACATAATTATCAGTGCTTTTGCCTTTTAAATCCTGTATAAGGCGAAAACACTGACGATATTCTTTACCTGTATTGTATTCTTTTCAGATGTAACTAGTGTTAATCTTCATTACATTGCATGTTCGTGCATATTTATTGCTGCATTTATAATGTATTTATTAAAAATGTTATTTTCGGGAACGAATGCATTCTTTTTGCTTATAAGAATTTGTCACAGTATTTATGTAACTTTATTCATTTTCCACTTTGAATACCTTCAACCAATAAAAAATCGCATATCGTAAAAATCCATCATTTCCTGAAAATATACTAAAAATACGAAAGGTGAGCCTGGAGTGTGTGTCAAATGTTAGTACAGATATTCTATTTCTACAATTCTTTACAAGCTTTCAAAAATATATTTTTTCACAGCGCCATCTATCGCGAATTATTGAGAATATATAGAACTGAAATAAATTCTTCGCTACAAAACAGGCTTTTTAAAAAATATCATTTTTTAAACTTTTTATAACTAAGAGTCCTGTATAAAAATTCAAAGTGTGGATGATGTAACATTATTTGGAACATTTGATAATTCAAAAAATCATAGATTACTCAGGACATATCTGAAATCCTTATGATTCTGAAATCAATTTTATTTAAGTAAATGAAATTCAAATAAAATTGAATGTATGTCATTTATAATGAATGCGAAACAACATTTTACTTATTATTTATTTATTTATACAGCCTGAAAATATTATAAAATATTTCAATATATTTTCTTCTGCTGTTTCATTTTTCAATTGATGAGAATAGTTTCTTCAAAGTGGTTTGTGGAAACATTAGAAATTTTTTTCACCTCAATTTAGTCTTATTAATTCAGTATTGTACATATTCGTCTGATTGGATCCTTTTCCTAGACAGATGGGGGAAAGGTGGAAGATGTATCAATTATAAGGAGAGGAAAGAGAATTTTAGTTCTTATTTCACCTTTTGAATCTGGCAATCCTGAAAGCTGTTGTTTATCCAGCTGCGCTCTTTTCTTTTCGGTTTTATCTTTAATATATCCTGTTCGTATTTCGAAAAGATTCTTGAGAAGTATTTTATTTCTTCGATCGTTTTACGTTATTCGGATATCGGAAAATATCAAAACAATAGCTGTAAATAATAATACTCTCCAAAATCTGTTACCATATGTGTTCAAGTGATTTGAAATGAGTGATATTTCTCTCATGTTCGTATTACAATTTTGAATATTATTTTTTGTGTTTTACTACTTGTTTCTGGTAAACAAATAAAAAATGTAAGTTGAATCATTTTTTCTGTAATTACACAATATGTTATTTATATAGTACGAATTTTGTAAATATGTTGTTAAGAAAAATTCCAAGGATATTTAAACCGGAACTTATTAATTTTTAAAATTTTAAATTGTATTAGTTCAATTTTCGTAATCTAAGTCATCTCTTTTAATTTAATTAATGTAATAAAGCATTGATCATAAGCGGTCGCATTCCTTATTTAGTAATGGCATAGGTCAACAGCTGGCAGTGTTGATCAAACTTGTAATACACAATGAACAGACAACTTGTATTGATGATCAAATTGGCATTCCGTCTGTCATGTTTCCTGTCTGCTTTTAGCGATTTTTTTTTTAAATAGAGAATTGTAGAATCGAAATTCGAAAGTTACTCTCAATATCTTTACTTTCATAATTGGGAAAACATATTTACTTTTTTAATATTTTCAAGGATCGTCTGCCGAGTATAATCAAATACAAAAATAGCACTTTTGTTTGTTTTAAATGCATTAATTTGATTATATGACTATATTTCTAAGTAGTGTCGATTTCATTAAATATAAGAATGCATATTACAATAGAATTTGTAGTAGATTGATTTAAAGATTATATTGAAAAAATGTGCAATAAATATATTTGTTTTTACTATTTAAATTAGGAAGATGATGTGGTAATAATTATTTTGGACAATATTGTCAATTTGATTAAAATTGTGAACTTTTAACATATTGTGGTTGTGTAGTAAATATTAATGTTTGATTGTTCCCTCTGACAATTTATATATATATATTCTTATTGTGTGATTCCAATTTAGATTGTAAACTAATAAAATTTATTTTAAAAACATATACAGATCTTTTTTTACCCTTGAGAAACTTATTTAATATAAAAAATTTAATTTCATAATGGTAGCAATAAATGTTGTAATTTAAAATTCATAACTTTTTAGTTTATTTTTTAATCTTAATTTTAAATCCTTATCTTTAAAAAAAATATTTTCATTTAATCTCAATTAATTACCATAGTTTAGTAACAAGTGTATTGTGTTAAACTATTCATTATAAAGTTTACTTGGCTTCTTTTTTGTGTATGCGTGTGTGATTATCATTCCACTCAAATTCTTTACCTCTCTTCATGTATATCAACAATATAAAAATTGTTCAATAATTTCAATTTTCTATCAGTAATTACTAAGGAATGTTTTCTCATTTCTGTTCTATGTTGCTATAATTTAAAGAAAAGATATTTATATTTAACACTTATATAAATGTAATTCAAGCATTTGTTTGACTATTCAATAATAAAATAGAACAAACTTCATTATATCTGCATATAAAATAGAACAAACTTTATTATTTCTGTTTGATGTGTATTAAGTAAAAATCTAAAGATGTAAAAAGATAAATAAGATAAAACACTTGTTATGCTGGGTTGACGAATTTAATTTTCCAAATTCTATTTAGACTGTTAATTGTTAATAGTAAACATATAATTAGCAACATTAGGTATGCAATATTTTTTATAATTTAATTAATGTGGTTTATAATTATATATTTGTTTTTGAAAAATAATGTTTGTGTATTGTCGAAAAGAAATAGGTAGTTACTTGGTGGTTACTTTATGTGATCAGTAGCCAGTTCATATAATCAATACATATTATATGCTCTTCTCATTTTGTCTTAGAACAGATATCACATATTTCAATTTCAAAAGTAGCTTTTGGAAATGGGATGGTTAGTCCACATGAATTTTAATTATCTTATCCTCCTCAAAACTATGCATACAAACTTTATCCACATTTGTTGTGATAATATCACATGGCTTTTAATTAATTGCATATTCACACTTATTGCTTGCCAACAGATTCTAAAACCCTCTGCATTTTTGCACATGCATTAGGATGAATTTAATTCGTCAAAGTAGGGTTAGAGGAAAGATGAAAGGAGGCCATGTTTACATTTAACAATAAGGACTTCGTGGACTGAAAAAATAAAATAATACTGTCAAACACAATAAGATATTCGCATGCACATGGGGGGGCGGGGAATTGAACGAAAAAGTATCTAATTGGGTGAAAATCAAGGTCAAAGAATACCGGAAATACGCTCATCCTTTCACATCTCACCAGTCAGTGAGATAAAGTCATCTCAGGATGCTGAAATGAACAGTATATGGTGTGTGTTCTGCCACCTAGTTTCATACAAAAAGACAATGCTGTACATTTATGTTATTAGAAAAAATATGTAATTGTTATTTTAATAATAGGTTTATTCTTTGTCTCAGAAATGGTGTATGAAAGATTTATAACTCTTAAAGAAACTTTTTTGCTAAAATATGTGGTTTATGCAAAATTACAGCAATTTTACATAAACATTTTTACAATTTGAAATAGTTGTAAATGATTAATTTCTCCTTCTTCAACTCTTTTTTTTAAATTTTGATGTGTACAATTTTGCTTCTCTTCAAAAAAAGTGTTTGTCACAAACAAAAAAAAGTTTTCTGTAACTTGCTTGCACTGTTTATTATCATAAAATTGATAATTCTTTTTATTTGTATAAGAGCAAAATGATGGAAGCAAGTGGAGAATCTCACAGTACTGAATGCAGTGATTGCAAATCCTACGTTGTACTTGAAAATACAGAAAGAGATTTGCAGCATTTTGATGAGTTAGCATTAAGCTGTCCATCTTGTAGTGACTGTGATGAAGAAGAGTAAGCTATTTCTTATTTTTTTTAATGAATTGATTTGCTGTTTATTTTCAATTAATTGAATGCTGTTTTTGAATTATTAATTATAGTTATGTATTATGACTTGAACTCCCTTCCTTATAGTCCCTTGAAATTTGTAAATTCATATTTGTTCCATTTATATTAATTATTAATTTTAGCAGATTTTTGATTCCAATCATATTGTTTATTTTTTACTTTATAAGATATTTCTTTTGGTTACTTGCTTTTAAATATGTTATGTAACACTAATAGAATGTTATTTTTTTAAGTCAGTAAATCTTAACTTTTTATCAATTTTCATTAATTATTTATTTAAAAATTATTATTTTAAAGCAATTTTCCTTAAATTTATAGTTCTATGTTTTTGAAAATATTGTCAGCATATCATTATGTTTAACTTTCATTGTGACATTTAATATTCGTAAAACTCATTTAATATCGTAAGTTACCAGTAGACTAAAATTAAATGGAAATATTTCTTTTTAACCTTGTTTCTTTGTGTAGCTAGTATATTTTTTGTACTTTTTTCAAAATGTTTTACTATAAAAATGTTTTTATAAAGTAATGTTAGTTCATTCTAAACTGTACTCTTTTTAATTATAACATCTATCATCAAATAATAGTGAAACCCTCGATTAAAGAAGGAATAAATAATTTGAACCTTTGTATTAAAATTTTCACTCCATACTCAAATTGCTATTTTAAAAATATATTTACTCTAATTTTTGAGGAAAAAATTTAAATAATTAATTTATAATACTTTATTCATGCTTTTCGATTGCTATTTTGTTTCCTGAATTTGTCTGCAACTAATCATTATGTGGCAGAATTTGTAGTACTTAAAAACACTCAGTATATCAGATACCAGAACTACTATAGATTGAAAGGATATGTTGAAACAAAATTATCAAAGCAGCAATTGGAAATTTAGGTGCAAGGAGCATTTAAAAATCAACATAAATACATGTTAATACTAACATATTGTCCAAATATGTTAGTATTAATTTGGTGTACAGATGTTGTACTAAAGGGTTTAGAAAATCAAACATATGGGAAATTTATAACAGATGACTATTAGAATTTTTTATTAATAATTTGAATTTGTGGCTGCAAAGCAACAAAAAATTACTAATCATTTGCTGATTTTCAAAGATAATTCATTTATATGTGTAATTAGAATATTACATCTACATTTAGGAAAGTTATGTGTTAAAATAGTACGCAACAAAGATAAGTAATAATAAATAAGTTTTCTAGTTTCTTACTTTCAATTTGTCTTAATGTACTGAACCTCAATTGAGTTTACAAATTTATCAAAGAGCTACCATTTGATTTTAACCACTAAATAATACTTTTTTGTGAAAGAATCATATCCTAAGTGTTTAGATTTATAAGTGCTGAACCTTTTTTTTTTTTCCTTCTTTTTTATGAAAAGTTAATTTGCAAGGTTTTTTTATTGTTACAAAATTTGATACTGAGTACTGAAGATGCATTGTACTGAAAGACTCTCATAAGACATTCAATTTAAACTCAGGTTTGATTTTACTTAGAATTCAAATTTTAAAAGAATATGGATTTGCAACTGAAGTTTTTATCATTTATAATGTGATAAAAAAAATATTACATTATTTAATTGTACTTACAGTAAGATTTTAAATTCGGATTAGATTGTAACAGTCCTTTTATTATCAATACTTATGTTTTTTTTTATATTGTTTTTGTTTCTTTCAACATTCTAGAATGGCTTGTGAATCTGAAAGATTAAAGCGTCTGGAAGAAGAGCAAGAACAACTTAATTCCTCCCTGATAGCTCTAACTTCACATTTTGCTCAGGTTCAGTTTCGTCTGAAGCAAATAGGGGAAGCTTCTCCTGAAGAGAAAGAGGTATATTGTTTTCTTGAAAATAACTTTCTATGCATACTTATTATTATGTAGCCTTACTTTAATTAATACTCTTTAGAGTTACCTCGATTTTTTGGTAAGTTTCATATTTAATATGAAAATATTTCTGTAATTTATAATAGTTCTGTTTTATTTATTTTATGCTGAAATCCATTTTAACATTTTCTCTCAAAGTACAGGAATAGTTTTATTCTGAAAAATAAATTTCATAAATAGAATTTAATATTAAATTATGCATTTGAGGATGGAGATATATTGGAATCATTAAATGAAGTATGGAATATTCATATCACTATACTTACTTTATGTATTAGACACTTTTCTTTAATTTTAAAAACAAATTTTTTAATATTCTGTTATACCTATAATTTTGATCTTACAGTGTGTTGAATATTTATTTGCTTAAAAAAAAATTTTAAAAGTGTTTTTTTTTTTTTTTTTTTTTTTTTTTTTGTGAATTGCTATCATTCTTAAACATTGACATTCAATTTCATAATAATAGTGAAACATGTTGATAATGCAAAACTATATTGTTTTTCATAAAATGAATTATTTGATTTAATATAATATATTCTTGTTCTGTTAATAAAAAATGTATTTCTATCTGAAGATTTGCTTATTCAAAAAATATTTACGTAAAAAAACTTCTTTATTAAGTGTTTTAAATTATTATTGTGCATATAAATTTTAAAACAAATTTTTATTAAATTTTTTGTGTATTTACATGCTTTTTTAATTAATGTTTATAGAATGTAGATAGTCTTTAATGGTTATTTTTCCTGTTATTGCACTGCTTGATTGTTATTAAGTAAAATTTGTAGAATTCAGATATTTCTATTAATCTGCTTATTGATATCACTGATTATGATTCATCATTTTCTGTGAAATTATGATTTCTATTACCAATTTTGCACAAATTTTCTGACTTTTAAAGTTGCCAGTTTAGTACTAAATCACAACTAATTTCATATTTGATAAATTTTTCTAACTTCCTTGATGAAACTGACTAACCTGCTGTAGTTATTCAACTTATATACTGCTATCCTTAGAAGAAATATACTTTAAATGCTTTAAATTATTATTTTACTAATTGCCACTCCCACCATCTAAGAATGGTTCATGTTTTCACAGGTTCAAAAATAGAATCATAGTTGATTATTATTTTTATAAAAATTAATAAGAAATATTCAAGAATATATATTTTTTTTCATTTTATGATATGCATGAATATGATGGTGAGGTTGAAATCTATTGTTATGCACCTCTTAATTTTGTTAGTATAATGACCAAAGCAATCTGAGCGATTTCACTGGTAGACTTGGGTTACAGCATGACTGAATTGCTTACCTTACTAATTATCTTGCCTGTCCTTTCATATGACTAATCATGACTATGAAAGGACTAATGACTAAGGGAATTAATCCTATGAAAGGACTAATTTCAGTTTCTAGATTTCAACTAGATAATAATGAAAAATTATTGAGCTTAATATTGTTTGAATAGTGCATCATTGACTGCATACCAACATATTTTACTTTAATCTGAGAAGATATAAATTTTTGAAATGAAGTTCCTCATTTAATTAAATATTAAATTATATGTTATAAGTGGAAAATTGATTTTATTAGTTTAAAAATTGTTTTTTTTGTTTGTTTGTTATTTATTTTATTTTAGAATTTACTGAAAGAATTAGAAGAATTTGCTTTTAGAGGAATCCCAGACATTCGAGAGTATGAAAATGGATTGGACTTAACTCAAATAATTGTAAGAATTATTTTTTATTCATTATATCTATCGTTATCTTTCAGCTTCAAGTATGTTATTTATTTTTAATGTATTTATAATGTTTATTTTTTATAATTGTAATGATAAATGCTTGAGATCTTTGTTATATTCCAACTTGCCTGTAAACTGTTGATTCTGTTTGAACCTAGTAAAGATAGATTAAGAGGAAATAAATATTTAATATCAGAATTAAAAATATTTGTTTTTACCTTAGCTGTTTGATAATTTAATTATTAATTTGTTTTTAAATTTCGAAATAATCTTGAATCATGTTGATTCAATGATTTAAGATAAGGCGTAATCTTTAGCAATTAAGAAATAGTAATTTAATTTATACAATTTACAGCAAACTTGTAGCTCAGTATAAACATTTTGGCAGTCCAGCAAATATAATAGAATGTAACATTTTTTTAATTTAAAGTTTTTTTATTTTCTTTAATTTCTAGTTATTAATAACAAATTATAACAATTGCAAATGGCTTAACACTAGCTGTATTACATCTAAGTATGTCCCCTTCCTATTAGTTCCAAATATTTTTTTAAGCCAATAATGTGTAAATTTCTAAAACAATATTACTATTCTGTTGATGTTGCAAAAACTTTCTTTGCTGAAGTTGCCTTGATGTAAAGCAACTTTCATGATGTAATTTTCTTTTTGTCTATTTGTTCTAATTTTTAGTTCATAATTGAAGTTCATCTGAAAGTGCAATTTTAGAGCTGTTATTTTCATAAGTAAAAGAAAATAAGTCTGTCTGATCAATTTTAACCTTGGATCAGTTTTGAAAGTTGTTACTATGATTAAAATATCCTAAGAAATAAGAAAAGTGGTAAGAGAGAAAATACGTCAAGTGTGGGGGAAAAAAGCATAAAGTTTACTACTGTTTAACAATCCCAAGTTCTTCAAAAGGGGGGGGGGCAACCTACATAAAATTCGATTTTATTTATTTGGCCTATCCTTGCATTTGAGTTTGACACCCATTATTTGGAGCTCTAGTAACTTCTACCATTTATAACTATTTTTTATAGATATTAGAAACAAATCTTACTGATAGGCAATCATTGATTCATGATTATTAAAAATATTACTCTATTGCTATAAAGAATCAAATAATCTTCCACATATCAAATAAATGTCTACTTATTATTTCATTATAGTTTTTTTAACAAATTCTTTGAATTCTTAGATTACTTTTCAAAAGAAAAAAAATTAAGTCAATCAAATTTGATTTTCTTTTAGAATTATTATTAATAGTTCAAATCATTCATGGAAAAGAAAAGATTAATTCTGAACACCTCCCATCTTCCATCTTTAGCAAAAATTTCTCCTTACTGAGTTCCCATATGATTCAACTGAACATTATTTTTAGTTTATATTCAGTCTCATTCTGTTTATATTTTTTATTCCCCAAGTTTCTTTTCTTTATTTCTGCAATAGTGTTATAACTATATTATATTTGCTTTAGCTTCCTGACTAACTTTAAAAGACTTTCATGTGTCATGCTCAATATGCTGATAATGATGTTTGTTGTCAACATTACATTTTCCCATTTACCACTAATATTTCTTTTTAAAACTTTATTTTTCCAATTTAAAGTACAAATTTTCTTTTCCAAGTCTGTGTTGTTGTTTTTTTTATTTATTTATTTTATTTTATTCATAATTTGCTATGTTTGCAACTATAATATTTTTCATCTCCAGAATGAGCAAAAACAAGAAGCCAAACTTGAGCAGCAGAGAACTAGACAGAAAGAATTAATGAAAAAGCTGAAAGAACAACTTGAAGATCTGGAACATTATGCATATGAAGTGAGTCCTAAAAGTTTTTGGATTTGTGCATTAAATTGTTAAATCCTGTATCTTCCATTTATAATTTTAATTTAAAAAAATTTAAAAAGTAATTTGAAATGTATCTCCGTGATTCATTGCGCTTTTGTCTATATGTGCATTTGCACTATATCTGTAAGTTCAAAATTTTATTTGTATTAGGATATAAAACAAGTTATCTCCAAGGATACCCATACATTATTTCATGAATTCCTCATTTAAAAATGAGACCGGCTTTTTTCTTTATTCTTATGAATAAAATATCTTTCATCTGAAATATCCATCAATATGTATTCATCCTCCATACTGAATCCTTTATATAATATAAAATATATGGCAACATACAAGAATAAGTAAATTAGTGTGCAATGAGAATATTCGTTTAGCTGTTATGTTATAAACTAAGCCATATTTTTTTATCAAAATTATATTCAATGACAGATTGTTAATTGTTATTACTGGCTACCAAGAATAATGCATTAAATTTATTGTTATTATAAAAACTTAATGTACTTTTAAAGAAAAGTTAATAAAAACATTTAAAACCATAAATATTTATGATAGGTAATAATTTCTTAAGGCTTTCATGCCTCAAAGTATGTTACTTTTTACCATGCAGAGAAAGAATGTAAGTTTCAAGAAAATACTTGATATGATAGTGGCAGAATAAAACATAAATGTAATCTTTTTCAAGATAATCCATTATTTTTTACAAGAATTCTCTTATGAAGCAATAAGGAATTTTTTAGTACTAAAAATCCATATGCTATTTTATAAACTAATTATATTATTGCCCATTGACATTTTGCCCTGTATAGCATAATTTAAATGTGATTTTTATGCTGTAATGTTTCCTGGATTAACCAACATATAGTTGTGCATGCATTCTGTCTGCTTTATCGTATTTGTAATTACTATTGACTACAGTAGCTATATTAAAAGTTATAGAATGTTTCTTATTTTTGTTCATCTTTTCCTTCTAGACTGGGGAAGCAGGTATGCCTCAAAGCATGTTACTTGAGCGTCAGTCTGTTATTATAGAACAAATTAAAGGAAAACTTCTTCTAAATTTGGATGAACTTGATAAACTGAGTCCAGATGAATTACGTTCCCATGTTGATGCAGCTATAAAAGAGGTATTAAGGAAATTTCATTTCTGTAAAATATTTTATAACTAAAAGTTCTGCCTCTTACTTACTAATGTTCTACATTCATTAAATTTGCTAAGTAATTCCCAGGCTTGATAAAGAAACCCTACTGGCTTTACTTGCTACAATTGGGCATCCTAACAAAGTTATTAAAAATATATTACAGATAAACTAAATTTATTTGTTTGTGATTCTTTAACTTAAATCAAAAGTGAAATAAAAAATTTTAGTCTTAAATCACCCCCGCAACCCTTTATTTTGTAAAAAAATTAAATAATCAAATTAAATTAACACACAAAATTATGAAAATATCAAAAAGAATAATCAATAAGTGTTTTAAACTACATAAAGAGAATTTTATAAATAAATTTTGTTTTGTTCACAAAAAATGTTATGTGTAATTTGTAAGCACAGTTATTATTTTAAAAGAAGGCAATTTTATGAATTGTCAAAAATCTTAAACTGTTTGTTTTTTATACATAATAAAGATATCTATAATAGAAAAGATCAGCTTACTATTATGAAACTAATTAGTTCTTTTCCATTCTTTTATTATTTTCAAACTTTTTTTGGTTGGTATATGTGCATCTGAATTTAATTTTAATCATTCTTTAAATGATATTTCATATCAAGACTGAGATTCATGTTTAACTCAACTAAAAGAAAGTAGATTGAAATTACTGAAGAACATTTCAGTAATTTCAATCTACTTTCTACCAATCTGAAATATTACTGAATTACATTTCTTAAATAAAACCACATAACTCATCTACTGTGATAAATGTCATCAAATTCTGTAACTAACACATTTTGAGAACTGTGAAACGGAAACATAATATAGATTATTTGTTAAATTTATGTCAATTAGTAAAACCATTTAACCATCACACACTTAAAGAAAGGAAATCCAATACTCTTCCAATAATATATTTTACATTTTTTTAAATTATAGCATTTTATTTATATATGATATTTAGATCACTTTTAAAATGATAAGGTTTATAAGCTAGGACAATTTTTATCTATAAATTGTGCTATGCATTGTTAAAATAGCATTCAAAATGCTGTACATAGCAGATTGTTCAACTTAGAATTACCAGATTTAGTAGGCGGCTGTTTTAAGCAGTAAATGCTCACAAAGAAAAGTTTTTTTTTAATTTAATTAGATTTTTGATTAAAAAGCAATTGTTTTTCCTCAATAATAATGGAACATATTATACACAAAAATCATTTTTGTACTATTTTAAGGTATATATATATATTTATTTAAATTTTCTATAATATCAATTTATTTCCCACATAGTTTTTCTCTGTCTTTAAATAATTTTTTCAAAGTCTTTTTAAATATATTTTACAACAATATTTTACATTGTTTCAGTAAATAGGTTTAGACATATGCATATAGCAATTATATTTTATATAACTATAATTAAGAGTAAATTTTTAAAAACAATATAAAAATGAATGAATAAATCTCAAAATGTTTATTATGATGTGGAGTTTCAGATTTAAGGTTCTACTCTGCTTTAATTTTTTCTCTTCACTATAGAATATTCTTGGATTCACCTCATTATTGAATTGATTAAGATTTTAAATCTTTTGATTTTGGGGGTCTTTCTGAATACTTCATATTTTTCTGTAGTGATTCCTATTTCTTATAATTAACAAATAATATTTCATTTACTTACACTTTATTTCCATGTGCTAACATTAACGTGCATGTTTTCTAACTCATTAAATGAAGCTTGTGAATCCTGCAAAGATGAAAGAGCAACTTGTGAGTCAATTAAAAACTCAAATAACTGATTTGGAAAGATTCATTGAATTCCTACAAGGTATTTAACTCTTTCTAACCATACCTAACAGTTTCTATCAATTTTTCAGCTATTAAATAATAAAATGCTTTATATATTTTAGATTGTGTAACAGGAATAACATTTTTCTTTCATTTACTCTAATTTTTTTATGTCATTATGATGGCATTCATTATTCTTAATGCTGTATATTTGTAGCAGCATCATTTGATAGATGATTTTATGCCTTTAAATTTCTTTAATTTCCAGAGCTCTAATTCTATATTTTTTTATAGATACTTTATGATAATTGGTGTTTAATTTCCTCCAAAAATCTGAGTTTGTTCTATTGATTTATAGTATTATATTCATATAGTTGTTGTTATTTTTTAATTATTTTTTAAATAAGGCATACTTTTTAAAAAACCTATATAAAAAGAATTATTGCAATTTAATGAATAACAAAACAATCCTTTAGTGTCATGGCCAGCCAGTTAGGAGTATACTGTGAAATTGTTAAATAAGTATGTTCATAAACAACTTTTTCTTAGATATGTATTAAAACTTACATTTTAATAACATTAAAATGTGCCTAATAATTGCCAATACTGTATTTACTCTGAATTTGAAGGATTGCTTTGATCATATTAGAATTAAGTTTTCCTGCATTTTAACACGTGTCATATTTTTATTGAGTTTATAATAGTTAAAATGGAAAATTTTAAAATAATAAATTAACTAACATCACTGTAAATTAAGTATTAAGAAATAATTTAAATCTTGTGTAAAAATCTTAATTTTGTAGAAACAAATACTCTGTGGGAATAATAATAAAACAATGCTGACATTTTTCTGACAAAATAAAAATCCTCATGCATGAAAAATAATTCTTAAATAATTATAAAAATGTAATCCATTGATTTCCTGTATAAAAAATGTAATCCATATTATTGATTTTCCTTGCTTAATTACACCTCTTCATTAGAAAAAAGTGTACAAAATTTATTATTATATTTTTAAATAAAAAAGAATTAACTCTTATATTGAATTATATTAGAAGCATCTTACTCATTTTATAACTTCAATTCTTTAGCTTCGTTAACTTTGGAATTCAAATTAAAAAATGGTTCACAAAGTGGAACATCAAAGTATTTATTCCCTCTGCCCTCAAGATATTTATATTTAAAAAAATGAAATTAATGCTCCAATATCCTGTATTTATAGTACCATCAAAACTGATGATTACTACATTACTATTTAAACATCATAATTTTCTAAATATTGAAGTTTTGTGATTTTATTATATTTCTAAGATATGTAGAAAAAAATTCTTTTCTGTTTTTGTAAATATGTAGAAAGTATTTTATTGTTATCAGGAAAGCTGCTTTATTTTAAAATTATAATAATACTTTTAAAAAAAGTTAATGTTATAATAACTTTCATAAGAGAAATTGGATAGCATATATAGTAACTTTTATGTTACTAATGGATAGTATGAGCAAAATTGTAAACTAAAGAAGTTTTATAAGTAGATTCTATTTAATTGCATGTATGAAAAACAGCTGTAAATTCCAAAATTAACACAAATAAAACAAAATGTGAATATTAAGTAAAATTTAGTGAAATTTCTTCTTGAATTTGCAAAATTTTAATAAATATTTATATAATGAGCTAATTAATAAAAATCATGGTGTTTATAAATCATTTTTATACCACTGCATTTAATTTGTAGTCATAAAATATATTTCTGTTTTCAGTTACTTTTCTAAATTATTAATAGTAATGGCTGAATGTTATATTTGTTTTTAAAGGAGAAGCTACTTCAAAAGGCCAACCAAGATGTACTTGTGATTGTCCTGTACATCGAAAAGTAAGTATAGTAGTTAATTATAAATATAAAATTTGAACTTCAGACAGTTTTTATCTACTTAATATCTATAGTGGAAATTTTTAATAGAAAATATATTTGAGTTGAACTTTAAATAAAGAATAAATATTTTACTTAAATTTTCATAAATTATTGATAACAATTACTTATAAGTAAAATGCATTTAATATATGCATGCATGATGTTATCAGTTATGTCATTTTTTAATATTGTAATGTAATGTAATGTAGTTGTAATGAAGATTAAATTATTTCTTTTTACAAATCGTCACTTTTTAGAGTTTTAATGCATTTCTAATTACTTCAGTATATGAATTGTTTAACCAGGTACAGGGTAGTTATAATTAAATACAGGTTGGTTATAATTAAAGTGCAAGTGTTTGAAGAACTGCAAAAGAAAAACTACTTTGAGTACATTAAAAAAATTTGGTATATGTTATATTTACAACATAAGGAAATGAATTACACAATAAAAAAAAAAAATTAGTTCAACTTTTTGTCATTGATGGTTCCTTTTAATGCCAATATTTTATACATTGCAATTATAACATTTTTTTTTATTAAAACATGAAATGCGTAATGTGTTACAGTATTTCTTCAATATGGAATCCTTCAAGTCCTATCAAATGCTGTAAACGCAAGACAGCGTGATCCACAGTAGCACCTAATGTTTCCTGCTGAATTTCTAAGACATGTCCAATAATGCTGCTTTGTAAAGCAACAACAGAGTTAGGTTTGTCCTTGTAGACACAATCTTTTAAATATCCCCACAGCCAGAAACTGCCAGAATTCAAATCAGATGAACGAGATGGCCACAAGGCCCGCACTTTTGTAAACATATCGCATTTTGAATATGTAAAAACTTATGATTGGCCATATTTATCCATTGTAATTGTGAAAATTTAGCTGAATTCCGCCCTAGAAAGCCATAAATTTACAAAATATAGATTTTTTTTTTTTTGTGTTCATATGATAGATTAATGAAAAAGCTAACATAAAACTGATGGAATTTACATTGTACTGATATTTTGCTTAAAAAACATTTACTAAAGAAGGAAACGTCAAATGATAATTTCTATTTAATTTGCCCCCCCCCCTCCTGATATGGGGGCACAGGCCAATTAACTGTTGAATCGAGGCAGTTTCCAACTTGCAAAGCAAAGATCACTTTACTTTCTAAAATTTAAGTGCAACTAGTGCCTGCTACGGTGCAGCCAACTAGCCCTGTTGGGGTAAGATTTAAATCAGCAGTTAGACCACACCAAACTGTAACAAACATTGAATGCAATAGTTTCCCAAAAACAGTATGCGAGTTAGCTGAGCCCCATATCTTACAGTTATGGGTGTTGACTTGTCTGGATAAAGTTAAATGTGCTTCATCAGTCCACAAAATCCTTCGAATCCATGATTCACCTTCATCAATTTTGGCAAGAATGAAGTTAATAAAATGAATTCTTTATTGTGGATTGTTTGGTTGCAAGTACTGTAAAATTTTAATTTGATAAAGATAGCATCTTAAAATGTAGAGCAAGATTTTGCGTACGGTCGCCGTAGTTTTGATAAAGTCCTTGCTACACTTCTAGTGCTTACAGTTTGCTGATCCACTAACCCTGAATCAATTGCTTTTCTAATCTTTTCCACAACTTCCTGATTCACAGATCTTACTCTAGTTCCAGGGAGCACTCCGAGTTCTCCTTTAGCTTCAAATTTATTGATCATTTTCTTAAGCCATTCACAGACACTGGTCCTTTTACTCAAATCTTTAAGATGGTGATACTCTTTCAAAGCAGATTATAATTGCTATTCTTTTGATAATAAAATTTTACTAACAGAGCAAATTCTACCTTTGACAAAGTCATGGCTATAGGTTAAGGATACATGACTTTTATCATCATAATGATTTTAAAATTGAAGTGGTATTCATGTTGACATAGTACAGAGCAAAAACAATGTTTTAATAATATACAGTGCCATCTATTGCAAAAAAATGAACTAAAATTTTTTATTGTGTAATTCATTTCTCCATGTTGTAAATATAACATATATCAAATTTCTTCAACATACTCCAAGTAGTTTTTTCTTTTACAGTCCTTGAAACACTTGCACTTTAATTATAATAACCCTGTATATAATATCCCTTACTATTTTTTTACTTGCAAAAATTCTGAGAAGCATATTTTAGCTTTTATTATATACTATCTGTTTAAAAAGCTCATTTATATGCTATTTTTTTGAATAATTATATTACCTTGATCTATTTATTAAACACATAAAATTATCATAAATTCTGTTTTTTCTCTATGTTTCATTTAAATTTCCATGTTCCGAATAAAAGTTTTTTTTTTTTTTTTTTTACTTAAAAAAAAATTTTACTTTTTAAATTTTGATATTAGGACTTCTTTATTTTACATAACTTTGTTGCCTTTAGTTATTGTAATAAGAACTTATCTGCTTTATCAATCCAGTTGTATGCTTTTGCTTGAAGTATTATATAGTAATATTTTTAATCTTATTAAAAAATATTAATTAATCTGAAATTATTTGCTTTTATTGTAGACTCTTCATACCCATTCTGATTCAGATAGCTGTAGTGAGAATGGAAGGCATTCAATGAAAAATCCGGTAAATTTCTGGGCAATATTTTTTAAGTACAATTATTCTTTGTCTGAAAAGATATACATAATTTTTTTGTCATCGTAATTTTTTGAATTCAAATGCTTATTATTAGTTTTTATTGATCTGGTTATAGTCTTTCAGTTAAAAAAATGTTTTGAATTAAACTCTTCATGTTATTTTACTCACACAGTGTTTTTGATTTTGATTTAATGAAATTTTTGCTGTTATTTTTAGAATATAGCTTAGTTAATTATAAAAATATTTAAAGGCATTACTATAAAAGACAATGTTTTTTATCTGGATCCAAAAATGTGTTGTCCTTTTTTTCTCAAATCAAGTACTAGGACATATACTACGAAAATACCAATACTAGAAGAATATAGATGACATAGGTATCAATTCTGAGGAGCATCATGAAAACATAATAATAACAAAATATTACAATATCTTGTATGTCTTTTTTCTTATTGAAACTTTTTTAATGAGACTATAAAAATCATTTAATGAGAATGGGCAAAACTTGCTCATGTTTCTTTATTTCTCAAATAATCAGATTAGAATGCTTTAAGACTCTGAATAAGCTTGCTTATTTTTGTCTTTCCTCTCCGTAATAATCAACCTATTCCAGCACTCAATAGTTTGCAATGCATATGCTAGAATTGATTTTTTGTGCTTTTTGTTAAATCTTTGTTTATTTATTTTTTATTTCAGAAAGATGATGCCACTGTTTCCCACATTATCAGACGTGTGTTGACGCTTTTGCAAATGTTTACTATCACACAATTTGGATGTGGTAGACATAGATTTCAAAAAAATACTTTGAAAAAATCTAATAAAGTGAATCACTGGGGGTGAGCATGATTTATTTCTGCTTATGATATGATATTTTTTATTTAATAAATTGAAGATAATTGAGTTAAAATTTATTTCATTTTACTTTTTTATTATTTCCTGTTACGGGATAGATTTATTTATCTTTTTCTTAGCATTTTATTTTTGATTCCCATTACAAAAATGCTATTTGGGTTTTTAAATCTTAAGTTTTTAAAAACCAAAATTTAGTCAAAAGAAAGTATTATTTAATAAGAAAGGATTTTTATAGTGTTTGTATTAAACTTTTGTTTCATAAAATAATCTAAGAATGTTTTTGTCATTTTTTAAAAAATATTTTTAAAGTTACTTGTCTTTATTTTTATTTCCAGATTCTTTTTATCTATTTAATGGCTTTGTTGAACTTTAATCCATTTTTTTATTTGCATTGTTAATGCTCTGCATTTTGTGTTGTGATGACTGATCAGTTAGTATAAATTTGTAACAAGCAGTGCATATGAAGTTACTATGAAAAGATGTGATGATTTCTTTTATCTTATGATTCAACTTATTTTTTAGAAAATTGTATTCCAACATTCTTGAAAGATTTTGCTATTAGAGAAATAATAAAAGCATATTAAGATAAATTATTGATTTGATCAATTCATTTTAACTAATCAGTATTTATTGTGTTGAAGATAAATGTTTTTATATATTAACTTATATTGTTTGTATAAAAAATATCATCTGAGGAATCACAAGATTTCTTACACTTATGATATCATGGAAATAAGTACACATTCATTTAGTAAACTTTCATTTTTTTATGATTTGTCATATTTATTATTATTTTATAGTAGATCATTGCATTCTTGATTACATTGTAACAATAAAAATTTGCAATATATTTCTTTTTCAAAAATTCTATTTTTAATTTCACATTTATAACATATTTATTTACATTTTAAGTCGCCAGTATTGGGTTTTTTTTTTTTTTTTTTTTTTTTTTTTTTTTTTTTCCATAGAGGTTGCATCCTTATTTACTTTAAATTTTGTGATTATAAGTATATTATAAATATTTTATGTTATAAAAAATAAGTTATAATTATGTACTGTACCACCATCATAGGATTTAATAAAGAAAACTGATCTGTTTACTTTTTTCTGTGAGCCATTTACATAATGGATTGAAAACTTAGCAATTATAATCAACGATAAAAAAACTCTGCCCTTTTAGCTGGTATGGTATAGTATGGTATGGTATAGTTAAGGTTTTCTGGCACAAGGTCCAATTTAGGACAAGCTGCGCCACCCACAAGGATATTTAAATAGTTCTATCATAAAAGTGTAAAATGTGTCAATAAAACAAGAGTACATTGTAAAACGTCAAAAGTTTAGAAGGTCTATGATTTATAATGATTTGGCACAAGAATAAAAATAAAACTCAAATTTTAAATGCTATGAAAGAAACCAATATCTTTTAAAAAGTCAAAAAGTTTTAAGTGAGGTTTCTCACCCACTAGGTCCTATAAATTTAAAATAGGCGAATGAAAGTGAGTTAAACGATCAGAAGTAAAATTAGGACATTGAGTAAGAATATGTGCAATAGAATTGATCACTCCACAGTTCGTACAATGAGGGGCCCGTTCACCAAACAGCAAATGCCCTTTTAGCTGAAATCCTGCATTAGGATTTTTATTTGCTTAGTTATTATTATTTCAATTTAGGGTTACTTTATATGTTACAAAAATTCTTATTTATCTGTTTTGTTATGGAAATTAATGGATAAATAATTCTTTCTTTATATACATAGGGATCTAAGGGCTAAATTAGAAGTAGCTATAAATGAAGTTGTCAAGTGTGCCTCCGAGCAAGAACCTCCTTTTGAAGATAGTGACTACACTAGTGATACTGAAGATGTAAATAGAAATATTTTGTTTCAAATTAATTATTAATTTTATTCATTATTGTATGCACCAGTTATAAAATGAAAAATTACTATCAAAAATTAATATCTGATTTGGTTATATGTAAATCTTTAATATATTTTTGATTTTGAAATACTTGTATGGTTTCTCAAAGAAAATGAAATGCTTTGTTTCATCAAGTGGTATTTATTTCTTAATATGTTTTAGTTGCTAATTATTTATGAAAAACTTCATGTGAAAATTCAGAAAAATGTTTTACATTTTGTTCTTATTTTAAATATCATTATTCAAAATAAATACAAATTCTTAAGAATGCATTATTTTTAGAGAATAAATTTTAATATTTTATAGATTACTTAAAACAGTTGGAAAATTAAATGTCTATAGTGCCTTCAAAAAATTTTTTAATCATTTTAAGAAATAAAAATTATTTCAGTTCATTTATTCTTTATAATAATATTGACAAGTAATGTATTGAATTCACATAAAATTTATTTTCTTAGAGTAAGAAATTATTTGAACTTCTTTTATAATTATTTAATAAACTTCTGAGAAATATTTTTAGCCAAATAGGTTTTTTTTTTAATTTATTAAAAATGACTTGTATTAATTATAGGTTCCAGTTGTGCAGTGTAATGAAAAGTTAACAACTGCTGTCCGCAAAGATTTAGCTTGTGCCATTAGGGATTTAATGCAGCATGGCCTAATGCCTGTAAGTTATATTTCTGATAATTTTTTTTAGAAGTTTTGAAAAAATGTAAAGACTTTTTTTAAATTTTTCACTATGTAATATAATTATTGAATGAATTATCTTTTAACAGATAGGGCAGAGTACTAGTTTAGTTCCATTTGGATGTTTTGCCGTCCAATCAAGTGCTCCGAAAATGATGCATGCATGGGATCTCATTCTAAAATATTATGAATTGAAGGTTAGTTGTATTGTTTTTTATAATAAATGTATAGGCTTCATAAAAAATTAAGTGAAATGTGAAAAAAAAAAATTCTAAATTTCTTATTTATTACTCACAATTTTTTTGCTTTTTTACATTACATTCCTTCTGAAATTGGATAAATAACATCATATTAATCATTGTGTTTAAAAATCAACAGAATGGATACCAATTCAATGCTTCTCCTGCCAGAAAACTTTGCCAAAGTTTTAATTTAGAAATAGTTGGAGGAGTAGTTACAACACCCAAGCAGGTATGGATTGTAAATTTTTTTATCGTGTTTTAAATATCTGTCTTATTTTGTTAAATAGTAACTGTATTGGTTTGCAGAAATGAAAAGTTTTGAATACCTCAGAATCTGGCTAATAGAATGAGATGATATTTGGCAGAAGATTTATAACAAAGATAAAGGTTATAAAATTGCCTCAATAAATCTTCTAATTTTTTTATATAGGCTTCGGGGTCATTGCTCTTATTTAAAAATGACTCCTGTGTATCAAACTTTTGATTCATCTCATATAGTTACATTAATATTTATTCATTTTTTTTAAATAGTTATAATTTTCAATTGATGAAGTAATTTTGTATTTACTCTATTTAGTAATATTTGCTTGGTTTTCTTTTGAATTTTATTTTCACCTGGACCTGACTTTTGATATTGGGAAAAAAAATTTCCCATCCCTTGACTGATATAATTCAAATTTTGTTAGATTTGATAATCTGACTTCAAATAAAACTGATTATTATATCTATTTATTTATTTTAATTACAAATGTAAATCTCAGTTTTAAAAATTGTTTTAAGTTTTGTTAATTATATTAACTGAAAATTCTGTTTTGTTCATCTTATTTGAAATTGTTTATTACATTACAAATTAATAATGCATATTTTATGTTATAATGTAATTTTTATTTCTTTATTTCCTTTCTTCTCTTTTCTAATGCTGATTAAAAATATTGTTCAGTAATTTCTATTGTTTTTCATGCTTTATAAAGAAAAAAAAGTTTCTTGTGAAATACACATAGATAATTTTAGTGAGTGTGATTTTTGAATATTTATGTGCTTTAATTTGACAAATAAATGTTTAAACAATGAGCCTAATTGCTGATAATCAGTAGAAATGTAACATAATTGGGGTTTTTTTTGTTGTTGTTGTTTGTTTGTTTGTTTTGTGCATTCTTTACTTTAGAGATAAAGCCCAATGTTGCTGATTTAAAGGTTTTTTTTCCATATTTGCATTTTTATTTACTCAACTGCAGCTTCAGCTGCATAAAGTTTATATGTTGGGAAGAAGAAAATGGGTGGAGGGATCTCCGGAAAAAAAATATAGTAAACAGTATATTACAGTGTTTTTGCTTTTGTTATTATGAAGCATTAAAATTGTTGCTTACAGTATATCTCTCTAATATAAAAATATAGAATATCCTTTTATTTAGTTATTTATTTATCTGTACTTTTAAGAATTATGATTGTCTTGTAAATACTTTTTTCGTTTTTTTCCATTTTTTTTTTTTTTTTTTTTTTTTTTGATTACAGATGCTTCTTAGTGCCATTGACAATATTATTTCTACCCACACACCTCTTAAACGATCTCAAGATTCTCATTTTAAGGCTTTTATTTGTACTGCATTGAAGTAAGTATTGTGATGTCAGAAATGTTGTTTATAGATTTAAACTTCACCTTATTATTTATTACACAATTTTTGTTTCTTATTTTAGTGAAAAGCATCTTGTTCATTGGTTGAAACTCATATACAAGACAAGAATGTTGTTGGAACGTTATTATCAACCATGGAGTTATGCAGTTAAGACAGGTGATTTTTTTTTCTTTTGTTTAAATATATAATTTTATCTAGATATCTTCCAATAAACTATAAATAGTGTTACAAATTTGTAATATTGCTTCCCTGCACTGCTAATCTCGTAGTTAAGAAGAGAATTTGACTGATGTTTTAATGAATACTAGGTCATTAACAACTGGGCTTGTCAAACCATTTGGGGGATTGATGAGGAAAATGACGTATTTTGAAAGTGCTTGCATTTTGGCAATATTTCTATAGAAAACCAAAATTCAGGTTCTTTCTAGGAGCTCCCATACCCTGTTATAAAAGGTACATAAGTGATGGCACACATGATAAGTAGTAGTCGAGTGAATTAAGTCTCTCTCTCTATCTGTCTTCAAGTGGTTTGTATTGTTGTGATTGTTTTATAATGATTTTCTGATTACATCTTTGCTATTGAAAGTGTTGTCTTTGTATATGTTTCTACTCCGTTTTTCTACATGTGCTTCATGTTTCCTGTGAAATAAATAATTATCTGTTATCAAGTTATCAAACTTTTCACCATGCACATTTTCCATAACAGTACTTCTTTATATAATTCAGTTTTCATTAATATAATTATTAAATGCATTAAATTGTTTTCATTATTCTATATAGTAAAAATATTGTGTGCCACTATTTTAATAAGCTGAAATTTAGGAATTTTTTAACATTGTATTAAATAACTTAAAAAAAAAAATGTCATTTTATGCATAAAATCTTCTAATTGTTTTTTTTTTTTTTTTTTTTAATATTTTAGGTTTTGAAGATGCTCTAAAGTCACTTGAGAAACTTGGAAATTTTGATTTTGATCTCCCTGTAGATTTAGCAGTTCGACAACTGCAGGGCATAAAAGATGCTTTTTAAATTAAATGTTGAATTTTGTTTATTATTTTAAGTTTAATGAATCTATTTTTAGTGTTATTTTTTGTGTAAAGTTTTCTTTTATGTTAAAATAATTTTTTTTTTTATTTTGCTTTTGAAAGTTATAAAAACTTAGCATTCTAAATAAACTGTACATTAAGTCTTGCATATGTACTTAAAGGTTTCTTTTTTTTTTAACATTATGTTAAAACCTTTAGAGAAAAAATGCTATCACTAATGGAAAAAATTATTTGTATTTAAAAGCACAGATGTATTATTTTTATAAATTTTGCTCAATGTTGAAATGCTATATGGTAGAATATTTAAAAATTATTTTTACTTATTTATTGTCTTTACCCATATTATTATGGACTTTTGAATTTTAGAGATCAATTTGCAGATTATTATTAAAGTAAAAAAAAAATATTTTAAAAAAGATTCTGTAAGAATTTTACATCATTGAAAGCTCTTCCAAATGAAATCCATTTTTTTACTCCTCATGCATTTACCTGTTTGATTTATCAAAGTTTATTTATTGTTACTCTTGTATCTAGTCCCCATCTTGTATATATGGCCATTTTGTTGCATGTGAAACTAAAATATAAAGTTATTGCATTCTGATGTAGTTTGTGTAATCATTGTAATATAAAAACTCACATTATTAACATTAAAATCAAAATTGTAAGAAAACAGCAAATTAAAACACAATAAAAGCTTCAAAACTGTTAGTACAACAAAGAGATATAAGTGAATTGAAATTTCCAATCAGTGTATGTTTAAAATATTTTATTATATAAAATTTTATAAACCAAATTCTGTCACTATAATTTTATCATTGCAAAGAAGTTTGAAACCTAACTTCAAAAAGTCCTTTTGTAATTTTCAGTTTTAATATTTTTAGTCATTAATAAATTAAATAGCAGTGCAAGATAAAATGGCTGGATGTGCTTACTCTGTCTGAAAAAGTTTGAAATTGTGCTATTCATATGAATGCTTTTTTGTTCAACAAATTTCATCATTAATTTTTAGGTATAAAAAAAATTTGTTTAAAGAAATGATTTAATTCATTTTCATATGGAACTCATAACTGTTAATTGGTGGTTTGATCCTTTATTCTCTATATCTGTGAATCATTTCACAATAATATTAAATGAAAATTAGAAATGAAAATATAATTTTTTTTTCCCCTGATGTTACAAGAGGGGGGGGGGGAGACATCCTATTTTTTGAAGTTATATCTATGAAAATAAATTAATGTTGTAAAGAAATTTGACAGTTTTCCTAAATTATCTCATCCTTAAGTTATAAGACAGTTGAAAATTAGAAGCTGGAGAATCAATTTTCAGTTCCTAAGTTTTAAATAGCAATATTTTTGTTAAAAAGAAATTTTTAATACAAATATTTTTCATAGTGATAAAATTTGTAAGCAAGTAAGCTTGTTTTGAATTATCTTTGTATGTATAATTGTAAGGGATTATAGCAAAATGGATATTTCATCCACTACCATTTCCATCTCCCTTGTACTAGATAGTCCATTTATGGTTTTAGTTAAAGAGTATCTCCTTCTTCATAACAAAACCCTTTTCTTTTCAAATCCCATAAAAATTATTCTATGTTCTTCAGATAAATGGTCAAAGCATCATCTATACTTACATATAGATATGAACTTTTCAATGAGGGATCGTTTGAGATTCTAGTGACCTTGATTGGGTACATCTACAAAATTTTTCAAATATATTTTATTTTAATGAATCTCTTTACAATAATTAGACCCTATAAGAAATCTACCTAAAATGATATTGTAATTAGCTTTTCTATTACATATTTTTTGATAGATTAGTTAAAATAATAATGTTGACTCATTGCAGTTGAGAAATGGATATTATCTTGGCACAAAACCCAGAAAATGAATCTTGTGATACTATTATATTTGCATAATATAGATTTTCACTTTGGCAGACAGGGTTCAAAGTCGCAGTAATATTGTTCAAAAGTTATATATTTTTTGATATACTGAAATCTTAAAATGTATGTGCATTTTTAAGAATTATTATAATTAATAATAAGCAATATTAATAAATATAGATTTTGTTGGTTATTGAAAATGGTGAAAGCATGTTAATTTTTGTTGGAGTACATTCTCACTCAAATATTTAGTCTGTCAACTCATTGATTGTGCATGATATTGAGATTTAAAATTATGTTTTGTTTATCCTCAGAAGAAGAAATGCATTATATAATATTTTTCTCTAACTATCTATTGATCAACATTACATTAAGATAAACCCTTATGTGAATATGAATGAACATCTCTTGAAGTGCATAGCATAATGCATTCTTTTTTATTGTTATTCAAAGTTTGATTCATACAAAATAGTGTGTATATTTAAAGAAATATATAGTTTTATATTCAGATGACAGAAATACCTGTGCCATTCTTATTCAAAGAAAATAGTTAAAACTAATGAAAAGTTTTTAAAGATTACACAAATAGAGTTATTCTTTTCAAGAGAATGGGGTAATTTATTATTATGTACATTTACACTTTTTTTTTTTACTTTCTCCTATGTCGTATGCAAAAGAAAGGTATGGTAATTGTTGAAAATTTGAATTTTTAATGAATTTTCACAATTTAAATCTCTCTGATTCCAAAAAATGCTTTTTGGGGTACTTGGGTGTTAACCACATACAACAATGATGAAATTTAACATGCGTCATCATACCAATTTGTAGATTTCTGTCCAATTTTGAATGAAATCCATTCTCAGAAAGTTTAGCTATCCGAATGCAACTAATTCGATAACTACAAAACGTAAAGAGCTTGATTGAAAAAATTCTTTTTTTTTCAGATTTATCATCTGAAGCATACATAGATTTAGCATCATTAATGTTAAATTTTTAACAAGATCTGTTTAGACATTGACAATCAATCAGTCTGTACTTTCTCATGCAGGAAAGGTGATAATGTCCTAAATATGCAATATCCTAGATAAATAAAATTATACATAGTTTTAGCATCTGAAGTATAGATTCTTATATTTTGAACAAATCTATCGAAGGATTGACTATCTGTCAGGCTATATTTCCGCAAGTATGTAATGCAGTAAACACGCATCGCCTTAGATAAATGAAATTTGATATTGATCTTGTTATTAAAGTTGTAGTAGCATGACAAATTCTGGTTTCAATCAACGAATCGGGTCACGTACAACATCGTATGTATAAAAGTTAATAATACTTAGATTTTTGACTACTTGAGTTTTAATAAAAATTTAATCAAGCAATCGCTCCTTTATAATGGATTTTTAAAAATTTAACTTCAAATCAAGTATTCCAATTATTTTTATTGTATTCTTACTCTTGTTTTCTTACACAATTGGAGCTGATCAATAAAAAGATTCTAAAGAGGAAGCTGAAGCACCAAGAATTTTCGAACCAAAAAGACGAATATACAATGATATTGAATTGCAAATAACATTCACTATGGAATTGCGGCTTCTGGCGAGGTTCTCCCAAAAAATGTCCCAAATGAGTTAATCTTGGTACTCTCTTTTAATGGCATATATTTTCCCAATGAATTAACACTCTGATACGGTAAATAGTTGTTTAGTCATTTAATGGTGAGCTATGCGAATGTGCATTGGAATTCAATATAACTTAAATTAACATTTACTACTAAAAAAGTCATGTGTTTACAAGTCTTATTTAAGTTTAGTTATATATATATTAACGTCCTTTTTTGGACGTACCTCGTAATACTGAACCGCTGTCAGATGACGAGAACGACACCTGAGCTGGCACCCCCTCTCCAAACTTCTACACCACACCAGTGGGAGAATGTTTGGTCCCGACGGATTTAACGTGCATCAGACCAGCTTATACGACGTTTCTTCGGTGAAACCAGGTCTTGAATCTGAAGCCCTCCGAAGTCGAGACCTTACCACCAGGTACCGTGGCCCAAGTCTAATTTAGAAGTTGAAAAGAATGAAGTAATTGAAAAACAATCTACTAACTTCGTCTAAGTCTTAATTCACTCCTCTACTAAATGAAGAAATCAGATAAAAAGTGAAAATGCAATGTTAACAAAAAAAAAAATACTGTTTTAACCTCGAAAGAACAAAAAACAATCTTACAAAAACCGTCAAAATTTTTGTTTACATATGAATGCTGTAGCAGCGTTAACTGATAAAAAAAAATCGAGAACCGATTCAGTAGACCGTTTTTCTGTCATAACATTTTCAGATATAGTAATATTTCGAATAAGAGTGATATGGCAGTAGCGATTTATCTTTTTTTATCGTAGAATGTGCTAAGAATGACAGAATATTGCCTTTTGAAAAATTCCGATAACTGCTGTATATACAACAGCAGATGAGTCAAAATTGATTTAAAAAAATCGTAAGAGATAGAATACGCTTTTCTTTCCCCCCCCCCCCTCTATTTTTTAAATCTTGATAATGTTTGTAAGCAAAATATTGCCAATAAATTGCGACATACAATGAATCGAAATATATGCATAATACAAAAATCGTACCTTCCAAAATTGGAACGTAGTTACTTCTTAGATAATAAATGCTCATTAAGAAAAGATTTATCAAAATTTATTTTAGATTTTTTTGTAACAAATTAAGAGAATTAATTTTGTCTATTTTAACTTTTCCCTCAACAATTTCAGAACATTTTGCACAAAAATAAATTTTATACCCTTTTTTGATTTAAAAAAATTAGTTTTTTAATTTTTCCAATTTTACTTATGTAAATTTTATCGATAATTGTGATAAATTGGAAAAAAGTTAACTATATTTTACAATTTTTTTTTCATTGTTTTAGCTACTCATTTATACGAATGCAACGTTTCGGTTATATCACATGCATTTTAACATGATATTCTTTATAAATGGATACCATCTGTAAATTCTATGATGAAGACATCGTTCAAAATGTTCCACTAGGGAAACTAGAGTTATTGAATTTGAATTATACTAATTGTGAGATTGAATTGAGCAAAATTTGGCGCTGTTTTATTTTTTGTAGTAAGGGATTTCGGTTAAAGCTCACTAGATGGTTGTTTGGGTATCTTGGTTAAGAATAAGCAGATTTTTAAAAATAATAATTTCTAGTTGTCAAATAATTAACAATGTAAAAAATATAAATTTTATGAATGATGAAATATTTGAATAAAAATGACCACTTTATCAAGTTTAATTGACAATGCTTCTTTAGATTCTTTTTTATTAGAATGTTTATTAATCCGAATATCTACATCAGTAAATTTGTGTACTAACGTAAATGATGAGCTATCTGGCATCACAAATAATAAATAAAAACAAATGCATATTTACAAAATTGATACAATAAAAAATATGTATATTAACCTAAAATAAATTGTTCACGTGTTAAAAATATGGTGCAAGGTAAGAACTAAACAGACCATCTCATATAATAAGAGACCTCATAATGTGCATTGCTTAAAACCTCAAAATATCTCATTCTAATTCTCTTATATTATTTTATTTACTTTGCACTTGTATAACGCAAAGAACAGACATTTCACAACCTTTTTCTGATCTGTTATGGTATATAGTGCTGAATAAATACTAAAACCACATCCTTTATATTATCATGAGTAATGAGGACATCCAGTGATTATAATGTCATACATCGTGATATAGAGTTTAGGTAAAAGGTGTTGCGTACATTCATCGAAAATAAGGAACTATTCAAAACATTTTATGACATAAATTACATTCTGATCTGCTGAAAGAAAAGGTAAGATAATATAATGTTTTCCTTTTGCCTTATTATAAAATCAGCAATAATTGATATGCACGTATTCTATAGAAAACATCATTAAAATATAAAATATCCGTCTAATTTAAATATGTTATTCAAGGCTTCTAAAAAAATCGTTTTTTTTTTTTCCCCTCTACAAAGCATGAAAAATTGATATTGAAGTGATGCTGATATTCTGAGATTTGAGCGACACATTTGAATTTGCAGATTCGTGCCTTCGAATATTTCAGTTGCTGCTTGGTAAATAGGATTACATTTTAAAGCTACTAAATATCTTTGATAGTAACAGATTAAAATTTTAAATTTCGTGCATAATTATTTTCAATTCAAGTTTATACGATTTCAATCACTTTGCAAAAGATAAAAATGGTCGAGAAAAAGAGCTACTGAAAATATATAAATCAGTGAATCATTATATAAGTTTAAGCGAAATCAGTCTAATAGTAATAAGTTAAAATTGATACATTAGAGAAAGCATGTACGCGCCTATGTACAAAACAAAAAGTGTTGAAAAAAAAAAACTTATTTTAAAACTTTTTTGTATACATAGTGTAGAGAAAATATACTAATCGAAAAAAATTTTGAACCGGATATTTTGAAGAATCCCCAGGCTTTAGACCGAAAAACATATTTTTGAAAAATGTCTGTCTGCGACGAAGAAAACGATTTAAGGTAGAGGTTTGAAATTTGGTGTGTGGTCTTTAAACCAAATTAGCAGATTTCTATCAAATGTTGAGTGAAATGTGTTCAGAGGAAGTCCGTCTGCCTGCCTGTTCGAATATAAGTTAACTCGATAACTATAAAACAAAGAGAGCTAGATGGATAAGATTCGGTACACACATTTAACATCCATAGTGTAGACATTTGTCCAATTTTGAGACAAAATCAGCTGAGGTCTGCCTTTTCAGAAATATGTTACAATAATTCAAAAACGCAGCGACTTAAATATATCAAATTAGGAATGGGATTTTGTAACTAGAAGTGCAGTTTTGTGTCAAATCTTTGAAATCAACATGTCTAAAGTAAAAATTCGGTTTCCGACCGCATGCCAGGAATTAATCGCCAAGAATGAAACGACAGATTCAGGCAAAATGCTAAATTCACGCCAAAAGTTAATATTTCATAACTAAAGTACGCCAATGTCCTGCAAGGCGTTCTCTGGCATGGCAAATTTATTAAAGAGTATGTGAGAAACTTTTGGAAAGTCCACTCCCTTTTTTTTTTTTTTTTTCTTAAGATTCCTGAGCATATATTACCACTCTTTGATCTTCAGCATTTCATTATTGTTTTTTATCCAGCTTCTCTCAAACTTTTTGGAAAGTCAGTCCACTGGAAAGTTAGAATATATAATGAGAAACAAATATTTCCGGATGCTATAATTCTTCAAAAAACAAAGTACGCCAATAATCTGTCATTCAGCTATATTCTGATTTATATATATATATATATATATATATATATATATATATATATATATATATATATATATATATATATATATATATATATATATATATATATATATATATATATATATATATATATATATATATATATATATATATATATATATATATATATATATATATATATATATATATATATATATGAATAAATATATATATATATATATATATATATATATATATATATATATATATGAATAAATATATATATATATATATATATATATATATATATATATATATATATATATATATATATATGAATAAATATATATATATATATATATATATATATATATATATATATATATATATATATATATATATATATATATATATATGAATAAAGGGAGAATTAGTAGTGAGTCTAAGCGGCTCTATAGTGGCGAGGCATAATTATATGACAGTACAGTCAGGTTAGCTTTTAACTGACTGAACTGGTTTTTATATAGAGTGACCACATTTAAGGGGACTATCTACCCTAGAATGCTGCTTAATGTTCGTTCAGGTCAAAGATATCTAGAGAAGCACGGGTAGAGCACATCTCTTAGACCCCATCATCAGAAGATGTCAAATTGAGTTCAATAATTTAATAAAGTCTTTTTTTTTTTTCCCCTCTTGCTTTCTGATTTATAAAGTATATAAAAATATGGAACTGAAGTTATCAAAAAAGTTTGATGAATTTCTACGCTTTAGATCAACTCTTAAAAACAAACACAAATCTTTAAAATGATATCTGCTGTCATTGTCATAACTCTGAAATGCATTGAACCAGATGTATGAAGTTTTATAAGTGGTTATTACTCTGTAGTTGTAGATTTCTACTATATTTTGGTCGAAATCTTTGGCTGCCAATACGTTCGTGATAATTCGCTTGCTGCCAATCCATTCATGATAATTCAAAAACGCAGAGTCAGAAGGAATAAGTTGTTTTATATACTGAATCTGTCTCACCGGGAACAGCTCAGATATGAGGAGAAGTTTCCGGTATGGTGGTTGGTGCTCACTAATCGGGTGGGTACAGAAATGGTGTGGTATTGACGACCCTCTACCAATGAAGGGACGTAACCTCTCACGGGTGTGGTTGTATCATGGCCAATGATGGCCTATTATCAAACTCAATTCCCGCCAATACTGTCTCGACGGTCCAGCCAATCAGATTTATTCGTGTGCCTTAATGGCAGGTCGGAGTAGTTAAAAGGGATTATCAAACATAATCATAGATTTGCATCAAATTCCGAATCTAATTCTGCCTATCGGTGTATCTGTTCGTCGGTTTGTGAAGTCTGTATTTGAGAAACGCAACAAGTTAGATAAATAAAGTTTGACAAATCGTATCACTAAAATTGTAAAATATTGCTATAAAAGCAATCAAGGGGGGGGGAGATGACATCCAAAATGCATACTTTTCACGAACTGCGATTTTCAGAAAGCACCATATTAGGTTAGCATATGAAAGCTCAATGGCTGTTCTTAGTTTTAAATGTCCTCTAATTAAGCCTACATCTCCTCAGACTGGCCATGTGTGGTTTTGTTTGGTGCTATTAAAATATTAAATAATGTGTAAGTAATTTAAAACTCAAGCCCAAAAAGTCTCTTTTTAGTAATTTAATAATATAAATTAGAATTTTATATTATGTTATAAACGATACAATTAGAAATAAGACAAAAACAGACTTCCAAGATAAAAAAAAATCTTCATTAACAAACGTTAACAACGAATTTTATTTTTCTTCTTTTCCGTTTATTATCAAATTAATATCCGAAAGAAATTCATATTGCACTCGATAAAAATACAGAGAGCATAAAGATAGCATTGAAGATAATAATCCATTCAAAATTAATCTTTACGGCATTGTACGGGTGAATGAAAATACATTAATAGGAATTGTTACTTTACTTAGTTTTATCTGTATGAATTTGCTGGAAACGTAGTATAATGCTTAAGATGCATTTTATTATTTAAATCTGAAACTTTTTCCTTTTATTCTAATTATTTAATTCACTTAATTTCATATTTATGTTATTAAAGGAAATATCTTTACATATTAAATACAAATTAATTTAAACATAATCTTTCCAAAATCTTTATAAGATTTCATTTCATAACAACTCATTTTACAAAAGTGGAACTCATTTCAATCACAAAGCAGTTCCAAGCTTCACCAATATTCCTGTTTCAAAAATTATTCAGCACCGTAATGCAGAATAAATATACTAAAATCCTTGTGTAAGCACTGAACGAAAGAATAACATGCCAGAAAATGACAGTCATGTGTCTTGTCAATATTTTAGTTTAATCCCTTTACTGATTCAGCAGAGTCATTTTTCAAGTATTAAAGTTCCTATGTGATGACAAGAAAATTTACGATAAAAAAGAAAAAAAAAAAAAAAAGTACAGAATTTTTTTTAAAAAAATTAAATTTTTAATGAATAAATTTTTGTTTTCCTCAATCGATTTTAAAATTTTTGCGATCTTTCGACTAAATTAGGGGATGAAAGCAATTTAATAATGAAGCAATTTTTAGTTTTGATATCAAATAAGCTAAAATATATTCGTACTAGAGGCAATGTGTTAACATTATTCGATAATAAATTCAGAACACCAGAAAAAAAAGAATACTTGTTTAAAACATTTCAATTACCCAAGTATTACTGAATGAAACCATTCCTGGAACCTAAATAAACCAATTTTCGGGGAAAATATATGAGTAATGTTTAAGATTTCAAGGAAGATGGTATCGATTAAATGTTTCCTTTCTAGTATATGTAGTGTATAGAAAGAATAGTAATTGTCAAAAACATCGAACTCGAGATTTTGACGAATCTCCACGTTTTAGACTTCTCTCAGTTTGAAAAACACATTTTTGGAAATTATTCGTATATCTGTGACAAAGATAACTTAAAACCACTTGGAGCTAGACGGGTGAAATTTGGTATACGGTTTTTACATCAAATGTTAAACATTATCCGGTCAGAAGTCTGTTTGTCCGGTTGTTCGATTATAAAGTAACACGATAACTACAAAATGAAGAGAGCTAGATCAATAAAATTCAGGTACACAGATTTAATATGTTTAGTACAGGCATCTATCAAATTTTGAGCGAAATCCAATAAGGGCTTAATCGTCTGTCAATCTGTATTTTCAGAAATATATAAACATGATAACGCAAAAACGCAGCGTACATAATTTTGCTACTATAAGTGTAGTTTTATGTCAAAATTTTATTCCAATCACTTGGGAAGAACACGGCTGAAACCCAAATTAGGTTTTGGATACTTTTGACCCTATATGTGGCCAAAACATTAGCTAAGAATCAAACGATAGATTCAGTAAAGCGGCTAAATTTATGCCAAAGGTTAATATTTCGCCAATTATGCGCCAATGCCATGCAATACGTTTACTGGAATAGTATCTTTATTACAGAGTATGCGAAAAAGTTTTGGGTATACTACTCCCGCTGGTTTAGTTTTGACATCGAATTAATTAAAAATTATTTCCATTAGAGGCAATATCTTAACATTATTCGATAATAAATTAAAGAGACCACAGAAAAAATACTAACTTAAAAAGTTCTAATTACTCAAATATTACTGAATATAACCATTCCTGGAGGCCTGAATTATCAATTTCTGGGAACTGAAAAACATCTGGGTAATTTTTTTTAGATTTCGAGGAAAATAGTATCGATTACATTTTTATTTTTAGACATTAAAGTCATTAAATTTATATTTCTAATCACGATGCCTCCCATGATTGGCATGTATGAAATCAATAATTTCTCCAACATACCTACTGCAATATGCTTCTCGTGGTCAATGTTTTCATTATACCAGAAAGTTGTGTAGAATTTGTACAGCCTGGTTATTTCGATTATTTTCGAATTAAGTGTTTATAACCGAAAATTCCTCTTGTATTTTGGTACATATACATTAAAAAATGTGTTAGAGTTTAAGGAGTAAAAACGATCATTATTGATTGATAATTACATGTGATATATTTAAGAAATTTTTGACTGATTTTAGTTGGATTTGCTTCCTTATTAATATCCACATGGATCATATTACCATGTGGATCTATGGATTATTTGTACATAGATCATATTTCCATGCAATTGAATTCCTTTGTATATTTGTTTTTAGCATCATTTTCATTTTCCGGTTAATAGCATTAATTATATAATCTGATATTGCCATTCAAAAGAATATGTACATATTTAAAATAGTAATGCGAACTATCTTCTCATCTATTCAAACTCCCGCTGGCGTGGTGTGGTGTGCAGAGGGGCTGCCAGTTCAGGTGTCGTCCTCGTCATCTGACCGCGGTTCAAAATTACGAGGTCCGTCCCAAAATATCCCTAGTGTTGCTTTAAAACGGGACGTTAATATAACTAAACTAAACTCATCTATTCAAAAATAACCTATTTTTGAATATATGATAAAAAAGTCGAATTTGCCTCGTATGTGTATTACATTCACATGAGGCAGAATCGATATTTTCTTCCAACAGTTTTGTCGATTTTGTAGTGGCAATGAATTCTTTATTCGGTATCTAAAATATTTCAACAATGTGTGTGCAAATATTTCGTAAAAATACCAACTTGGAAAAAAAAGTTTATTTTTATCGTTTTTTAGTGCTACGATCATATTATTTTAATGTGCTGAATAAAATATTTATTTGATTAAATTATATCGTCAAAGTTTGCCGACTGATAACCAATGCAAAGTCGGCTGAAGAAAAACTTGGGGAGGGAGTCTTACCCAGATTATCCACCCCCCTATCTTTCCCTTCGTTTTCTTAATTGGAGATAAATTTTAGTATATCGCCCTCAGTTCGGTTGGGCTTTCAACAGTTCTCTATTTAAATCATTGGCTGAGCGAGTGCAAGTGACGTCCAGGGCAGAGTAGGATATTTTCATCCTCAGTTATCAGTATTATTTAGCAAAAGTAAATAAAGTCTAAGATGTGACTTTTTTATTCTTTTTTTATCCGCGTGATATTTATTGTTAAACAGCGGCATAAAAGCATTAATACTTTGTCCTAATGATACAACGGTAGTTTAGATATGGGATAAAATATCCCCAATAGAGGTACCTCATTGGATAAAATACCATATATTAATGGATTTGATCCCAAATTTGATATGGATTTATAAGTTCGATTCAAAAATCATAGGCAAAATTTCATCAATCTAGCTTTTTTCGATTTCATCAAAATTTCATTCATTTTTTTAATTATAGAGTTCATAAACACGGAAACATACGTAAGTCAATAAATGCTTTTAGGAGAAGAGAAAGACACCGGGGTAGGGGTGTAAAATAAATTACGTTGAAATCTAATAATCGAATTTTCTAATGGCAACACCTTTTTTTCCATGTATGCTTCACTTTCGAAAAATTCAAAAGCAAGTGTTTTATTCTTTTATTTCTTGATTGTTTTAGTTTACACTTCATTTATTATCTTGTTCTAATCAATAATTGTTAAAATATAATTCAACTATTATAATAAATAGGGATTGCATTACCGGACAAAAATTACAATACCGGTATTCGGTATTTTTTAGATCTTAATACCGGGATACCGGTTTTAATACCGGTATTAGAAATTTTAGAAAACGTAAGAAAACACAGGTGTTTCTTTGTTTTATTTGCCAGTTTTATTAGAAAGGGTAAATATAACAAAAAATAATTTCTAACTTATAAATTATAACAGTATATATAGAGAATCACAAAAAAGTGAAGGAACAACATATTTATTTAAATCACAAAAAAAAGTGCAAATATCACTATGCAGTCTGTGGTACTAATACAAATTTTTGAAATGTGATCTTAAAAAACATAATGCATCGATTGTACTGTCATTAAGCCTGAAAAGTAATTTTGTGCAAAAATTACTTGTCGAAAACGCTCTTTCGGCATCTACGATAGTTGGTGGTACTGTTAGCAATGCGCGATATACTTTTTCCAAGTATTTACCTCTAAATCCCTCATCTATAAATAAATCGATTTCTTATCGGATGGTTTTGGATATAGCTGATTTCTGTATTGTATTTTGGTTCGTTGAAATTTTCTTATTTATCGCTAATTCTAATTTTTGTTCAAGAGACAAATCCTTTTCACTATCGACATTATTGTCATCATAATCTTCGATAACTGAACAGAATTCTTTTGAATGTGGATAGGTTTGTGGGTAAAAAATTTTAAGAAAATTTACTCGAAACTTAATCAGATTTGAATTGGTTATTTTCTTTTCTTATTTTTCATTTTCATTTTTAAAATCTTTATAATTATGTAAATACCATAAGACATTTTCTATTTCGATATAATTATGTAAATACCATAAGACATTTTCTATTTCGATATAATTATGTAAATACCATAAGACATTTTCTATTTCGATATAATTATGTAAATACCATAAGACATTTTCTATTTCGATATGCCTTTCTTCTGTGCGATTTTTGAATGCAATATATAATCTTCAGATAGTGGTGTGTGCTGTTCTAGTGTGATGTGTGCTGTTAGGAGTAAACGGTATCAACGTGTTTTGAAATCTAATATTAACATATATTCTGTTTTATTTCAGTTAGTATTTATTTTTGTAATATGGCATTTTTTTGTAAGGGAACGTTTAAATATCTTAACAATTTTTCAAACTTTATAAATTATAGGAAGCAATTCTTGATGGGTTAATATTTCATCCTCATTAGCAATAACTTCCTCAACAATTACATTGTCATTATCTTCATTTTCAATATCACTCTCACTCTCTTCAAAGTTGGAATCCGAAGTTTCTATATCCAACCATACGACTGGCGCAGTTTAGCCAAGGTTGGCTCTTGCGCCACTAAAACTCACAACCAACCAACCGAAGTTTCTATATCAGCAGTGTTTAGATTCTTCTGTTCTTATTTTTTTTGGTATAATACATCTATTATTCCTAATTGAATTCCATGAGCATAGCACAATTGCTGATTTGCACCAATCAACTTTCGAACTTTTTTTCATAACTGTTGCTCCATCAGTCATTATGGATATAATTTCTTCTTTCAGGGATAATCCATGTTTTGCTAATTTAGATTTAAGCGATTAATTAAACCATTAATTAGTTAATTCATTTCGCCCGTTAGGAAGACATGAAAACAAAAACGTATACTATTTTGCTATGTTCGCGCTATCTGAACATATAGTGGAGACCATTTTAAAAATTTCTAGTAAATACCGAAAAACCGGTATTTAAACTTGTGAATACCGGTATTACAAAATTGTACAAATCTCTCAAAATACCGGTATTCGGTATCCCGGTATACCGGTATTGCAATCCCTAATAATAAAGCTTTTCAATGAACTATGATTCACAGAGGCAATCTTATCGATACTAATAATAAAGATAAATATGTGCCTGTATGTATGTTTTTGAGCTCCAGACCATTAGACCTGCTACATTTTGCAGAGATATACTTTAGAGGGGGAATTGTAGCTTATTAATTAATTAAATAATATAGCAAATGTTAATTTTTTTTCAAAATAACTTCCAAAAGTATCACAGTATAAAAATAATTTAATAATTTTTATGTCTTAGTAAAATTGAGTATATATATATATATATATATATATATATATATATATATATAAGTAACCAATCTAAAGTAAGAAAAAGTTTGAAAACGAAACTAAAATGAAAACGAAACAAAACAGTTTCGAAATCGCAACTAAAATTTATTACCTATTTAAACGGTAATAAATTTTCCGGATTCTTTTTTAATATTTTTTTAATAATTTTTTTGGTTTAATTTTTATTTGATTTTTGTTTTTCCTATTAACTTGATTCTAATACTTTAGTATATATATATATATATATATCTTTTTAATAAAATCAATTTTGTTGCCGCGCATTTGGTTTACTTTTATTGATTTTTTTAAATAATTTAAGAAATTCCATTGTTATAACACTCAATGAAATTCAAATCATTTTTGTCATTGCTACAAATATTTTTAACAGCTTTTCTGCCATTATTGTTAATGAAGATATGAAAATATGGCTTATATATGAAAATATGTCCCATGATGAGTTTCTTTTTAAAGCATATTTTCAATTCAAATTTTGGAAATTTTGTTGTACTCATAAATACTATTTAACTTCAAACGTACATGAAATTCCATTCTACATAAATGTTTAAATTTTAGAAGAGATGATAGGAATTTAGAGATAATACTTTATCCCTTAATTAGCACTGGAAAGAGATCGGTGTAAGTCTTTTTAAAACAATATTCCATGCATATGAAGAAAAAGCCAATAAAACCAAGTTACATAAAATATTTAATCAATATAAATTGCATATAATATTATTAGTAAGCACTCATCAGTGCGAATCAACTAATCGTTACAGATGATTAGCGATTAATTTTTTTTTTAAAAAAAAAAAGGGATATTGTGACTTGCTTGAACCCCAAAGGTTATATTATTATTACATGTTGTAAAGAATGCTGGGAAATATATGAAAAACGTTCTAAAATTCATATAAAAAATCGTCATCGAACGCTTGCACCGAAAAAGAATGTTTTGCCTGTCAAAGTTATATAATAAATTTCATTTTTTGAGCTTATTCTGTGCTTTTGAATTATCGTATTCACATACATACAGACACTCTACCCTTTGATGGATTTATCCAAAATTAGACTTGGATCTATAACTTTAGTATACAGATCATATCATTACTAACAAGCAACACTACCTATCTGAATTTTCCTATTTTTACAAGAAAAAAAAATATTAACTTTTCGCAACTCATAAAGAATAAAGGGGATTTTTTTTTCTTCGTATATGGTATGAGCATGAGGTTCCATATTAAAACCAGATGTGAAAGAAAAAACAAATTACACCATTGTACTTCTGAATTATCGTATGCAGACGTACACAAACAGTCAAGCAAACTTCCCTTGTAAATAAAATTTTATATAGACATTGCGCACACTTAATTTCATTTGTTTAGTTTGTTAAGGTTCATCTAGTCGCAAATAGATATTGTGGTGAATAGCATATAAGCCAGTTAACAACTACGCTACACGAGCATATGCTTTTGTATACTGGTTATGTTACTGGGATTAAAATTCAATTTAAATATCAGAAAGTCAATGTTAGCAAGAATTTCAACTTTTGACACAACTTTACATTCTTTCTTGCTGTTTGGTAATATCTATTTTCCTAAATTTTTCTTTGTGAACTGACATATAAAAAATAGCAGAAATAATATAAAACAGAATGATGAAATTTTTATACTTTCCGAATCTCTCTGCTTTATCGTAAATATCTCACTGCCAATTCTAATTTTAGCTAATAATTTAACAACATACTACGGGTATCTCAATATCTGATAATGACTGATAATAGATACCGCCTCGTTCTCAAAATCCGATAACGGCCATTTTCTGAATGACAATAGGCTTTTCAAAAGCATGATTTGTGCACAATCCAGCATTGCGAAAAAAAAATTTACAAATTTCAATAAAAAACATTAAAGTTAAAGTTATTAGGGTTAGAAAATTGTAGAGAAATTATGAATTCGAAATAAATCATGATAACGCTGGGATAGAATGCTACATGGGAAATATTAATTTTACTTGAAATGTATCATTAACTACAGGTAACTTATTATATTTTATGTTCAAATATGCTCAAACTTCTGTAATCGACACTGCTTTCAAGAGCATGAAATAGCTATCTAACTTTAAACATGCATACACAGATAAATTTAATATTATGGAAGTGAAGCATTAAAAATATTAAAAAAATTATAGCTATAAAAATCTCCAATAGAATGATTGGATTAATATATTTTTCTCGTAAAATAAAACAAAATTATTCCATGTTTTCAAGATGAAGACATACAATTTGATAGATATTTTTTGTCTTCCGATTGTGAAGACGACTGGTTGAAGTATTTGATTTTTTTCCCTCCAGCAAGTAGCTTTTTTTAAGTTCCCGTTTTAAAACAGATTTATTTTAAAAAGATTTTTTTTTTTTTTTTTTTTACTAAGCATGGATCAGGGTATTTTTTTATTATCAACTTAATTTAAATTACTCTTTAAACACTAAAATTTTGTTTACTTTTATTTCAGAATCAGAATTACAGCTTAGAAAACAAACGACAATCATTAAGTAATTTTTTTTCACTGAATTTCTGTATTTATTTTCATAAGGCATAAATCTTCGTCTTTCTATACCGATCGATTGCCAAATTTAGAAGGAAAATATCGAAGAAATATAGTTTATTGAATTTTAAGTGAATAACCTTCTCATAATTCTAACATTTTAACACGCAAAATATTTCTCCCTTCTTTGTAATCACTTTTCAATATATGGCCGAATATATCTTGTTATAATGAATGATCAAAAACCCTAGAACAATTCCATAACGTTTGGCAGTAATTTTCCCGCAGATATTTTTTTAATTGTAGTAAATTCAGATTTAATGAAATATTGATTTTTGGAAGAAAACTAAAAATATCGTCTGTGAAATTTTGTGTATATATATATATATATATATATATATATATATACAGTGTCTCACAAAAGTGATGGGACACTTGTGCTTTACAAAAGGAAACTGTGATAAAATAAATAAATAAACATGTACAAAAAATTTTTGGGTGTGTTTCATATTTAAAGTTAGTAACAATTATTACATAACATACATTTTGTCAAAATATTAAAATATTAATTTAATAAAAATACAGTTGTTTAAAAAGGAGCAAAAAATGGCTCACATAAGTGATGGGACACTTACTTTTCAATCAAATATTTATCCAAAAATTTTACTTTTTAAAAAGGTTTTAATATTTTGTTGGATTTCCTTTTACTTTTAAAACATGATTTAATCTTCTTGGGATGGATTCGACTAATTTTTTTGTGATTTCTGGAGTGATTTTACCTCATTCTTCTTGAAGCACCGATTTTAATTGTTGTTTTGCAGAAATGGTGTGTTTGCGAATTCTTGATTCCAATTCTTGCCAAATATTCTTATGGGATTTAAGTCTGGAGATTGTGGTGGTGTTTTTATTATTTCAGGACAGTTATACAGCAGACAGAGTCTAACGTTCAAAGCAGTGTGCTTGGGGTCATTGTCCTGATAGAATTTAAAATCATTATGAAAGTTCAATTTCCGTGCTGAAGATTTCAAATTTTGCTTTAAAATGTCAATATACTTGTACTGATCCATTATACTGTCAATAAAAATAAGATTACCATTAAAATAAGATTAAAAATAAGATCCAGCAGACGACATACACCCCCATACCATAACTCCACCACCACCATGTTTTACTGTTGGCACCAAGTTCTGTTTGCGAAATTCTTCCCTGGGTTTTCTCCACACCAAAATTTTACCGTTAGAACCAAATATATTAAATTTACTCTCATCAGCAAATATAACTTTATTCCAGTAATTAGAATTCTTATTTATGTTGGATTTTGCGAAAGCTAGTCTGAGTTTTCTATTCTTTTCACTGACGAAGAATTTTTTCCTGGCTACTCTACCGTGATGTCCAGCAGATCGAATTACCCTTCTAATAGTCTCAGGTTTAACAATTATTCCATATAATGCTTGTAAATCAGCAGCAACTTTAGGAGCACTCTTTCTTGGATTTCTTTTAATATTTCGAAAGATAATTCGCTTTATTCCATTGGATAGCTTTGATGGTCGGCCGGGTCTTCTTTTATCCTGAAGAATATGATTCTTTTTATATCGTTTAATGATATTGAAAACTGTTGAATGACTCACGTTAACTGTTTCAGCAGTTTTTCTAATAGATTTTCCACGTTCAATATGCAAATTAATAACTAATTTTCGAATTTCAGGCGAAGTTTCTTTTCGTTTAACATTCATGGCTGCACAGAGCTAAAAAACACAGAAATTCCAAAACAAACTGGAGAGAAATACTGCAGACGATTTTATAAATTATTGCCAATTGCTTTTGAGTAAAAATAAAACCACCAAAAATATTTTTATTGCTTATTTCAGACGATATTTGTTGCATATCTAATGGTGTCCCATCACTTATGTGAGCTATTTTTTGCTCCGTTCTAAACAATTGTATTTTTATTAAATTAATATTTTAATATTTTGACAAAATGTATGTTATGTAATAATTGATACTAAATTTAACTATGAAACACACCCACAAAAAATTTGTACATGTTTTTTAATTTATTTTATTACAGTTTCCTTTTGTAAAGCACAAGTGTCCCATCACTTTTGTGAGATACTGTATAGTTTTTTTAAATTGTGTATAAATTCATATTCTTTATAACTTAAAAATTTGTAGAAATAAATACCAAAATAATAATTTAAAATAATTACAAATACGGAAATGAGAAGTAAACGTAAGCAATACTTCCGCAACATTTTGCTTTCCGTTGAAGTTGAAACAAGAATAGCAGAACTTCCGATTTTAGCAGACAGTTGTAATTTATGACGAGAGTGAGGTTGAGAAATACAGTAGCTGCTTCATCATTAATAAACACCTGTCAATTCTTATGAAATAAACAATAACTCTTTATTTCTTTTCAATAAATTAACTTTAAGGTCTTTTTTTTAAAAAAATTAATCGTATGTAAAAAAAATATAGCTTTCCTTTTTCTTTTTCGATTGCAATATTATTGATTTGATATTCCATGGAAAATTTCTTAAAATAAAGTCTTATTTCAGTATTTTTAGGATATTTTGAAAATAATGAAACAATTAATAATAAAATGTAAGTACTTTAACTGGTTAGAAACAGTTCGTACATGCATGGTTAAGCATGTGCAAAAGCCGAAAGGCATTTGAGAGTCTTAAATATTTCTTTTACTGAATTCATCGATGGCAGCTGTTGCATTACCGACTATGGCGAATTCATCTAAAGCAGACGATATTAATGTTTTGATTAATGATGTTCCTGAATTAACTGAAGATGAGAAAGTTGCTTTAATCACAGCCATGAAAAAAGCACAAGTAAAGTTTACTTAACAATTTTTGTTTGAATTTGAAGTATAATTTAGAATCAAACTCATAGGAACTCTGCTTTTCGAATCCTCAAGTCCAATTGAAAACTAAAAACTCTTTGTTTACCTTTCCTATCTATTGAAGCTGAGTGGTGTTATTGATCTACCTTCCTCTTTTGATCCTTCAAACTACACTGTAAGATATCTTGGATAACAAGGAAGTATAGATTTGAACCCCTATTTTTCCTTATCTGATTTTAACATTTGCTTATTTGTTTTCCTTATCTTTTCCTCTAATCAGAATTCTTCCCTAACATTATGAAGAATTTGAAATTCGTCAGTGAAAAATTGTTATTGATAACTGTCGAATCAAAGTTTGTTTGGGGAGTGTTCTTGTGTAAGTTAAATTAGAAAATGCTTTATAGTTTCAAATGAGATTTATTTATGCTTTATTCCTGTCTTATGGAAATTTTCATTGATGGAAGAATGATTCAGAAGGGTTATGTATATTTTATTTGTAATTTATTGTATCTTATTACTTTTAAAAAGAAGTTTGGCAAACAGTATCAATTGCTGTTCTTGCCACAAGTTAGAAGTTAGCTTTCTTGTTGCTAATCATTGGAAATACTTTATATAATCAGTTGATACATGATTATTTTTATCTCAGTTGTTTTCATTATATTGTGTGGAATATAATGTTATTTAACATTTTGAAGAATAATATATCCCCAAAACGTTTGTATCTGACAAAAAACAAAATAGTTCAAGCGATTGAAAAACATTTTGTGCTTTGTTTTGAATCATATTAATTTAATTCTGTATTTATTTTTACTGTCTCTTGATTTAATCTCTAATTTTTGAATTGTGATATAATTTTACTGTCATATTTATTATATATATTGTTTATATTATATTATATTTTCATTATTTAATTTTTTAATAATCTTTTATTGAAAAAAAAGTTATTGCTTTATTGCACTTAATCTAGCAGTTAAAATGTAATGAAGATTTATTACTTTTTTGTTTTATTTCCAAATAAAATTACAGATTTGTATTAAAATTTATGAAGTATTGATTAGTTTTAAATAATCAATACATGTTGCAATGTTAATGGAAAGGCAGTTTTTTGTATAAACTGTTGATTAATGATTAACACTGAACATATTTTGACTAGATGTGGACAAAAAATTTGCATATAATGTTAGTTTTCACATTTGATTTTATGACTTTATATTAAATATATACAATTATTTTTCATTATTAATTTTTATTTATTCTGATAAAGATATATAGTTTTTGAGTTGTTACTGTAACTAGGCATTTTAACCAGAAGAAAAATGTATTGCCATATAATGTTATCAGATCAGAAAATGTGTGCATGTACATTCCATATTTAAGTCTGTCTGTAAAAACAGTAACTTAAATTTAAATTTCTTGTCTTAAATGGCATGTCTTGATTATATTTTAGGTTTGGTTTGTGTATGTGTCAATACTAACTAAATCAAATATTATAAATTTTATCTGTTGAAACAATATAGATGTGCACAAATCTTTTTTATTAAATTATAACTATAAAATTACTTTGAATATTTCTACTCTAAATCATTTTTTTTTTTTTCATCACTCAAGAAAAATAAATCTGTAAAATAATCAGTCAATAAAGTTATTTCAAATCTCATCTAAATTTAATACAAATAAGTTTCTAATCAAGTATGAGAATGTTTAATAAACTCGCTGATAAATTTAAACAGCACTTGTTTAAAGCTATTTTATGCCCTTTGAAAGGAAGGCAAATTGCTATTGAAATCTATCTCTCTGTATATTTTATAAATTGTTTTTATTGACTTTCTTAGCTGTTTAAACATGAAAAAAATATTCAAGTTTTTTTTGAGAATTTCTTATTGAATTTCATGACATAATTTAGAATACAGTGTCATAAGGAAGTTTCAAAATAAATATAATTTTTGAATTTTTTTCATTAATGGTTAATAACCATAATTATTATTATTTATATTTGAACTCAACATAATTGTTTTTAATAAAGGCTATTAAAATAAATTTTTTAATAAATCATGATTTATTATTGTAAAATAATAAAATATATTTTTGTATTGTAGTATGATTAAGCATTTCTAAATAACCTTTTTTTTTGTTCTATGACTAATAATCAGCAGTTTTTGAGTAAATCAACTAATGTAATTTATTAATAGTAAAGAAATTTATCTGCCCTTATCTATATACTCTAACAACTCATTATAAAAGCCGTTTATTTTTATCATATTATAATTTGTCTCGGTATATATTGTACTCTGCCTGCTTCTTTAAACTTCATTTTTATGTAATTATTTTTTTATTATTATTGCTGATAATTATCTTAAGTAGTGAAATTAATTATATGCTTAAGTAATTATTTTTATTTATCGACAGTCATGCTGTCTAACGATTATGAATATCTAATGTTTGAATATAAAATTGCTCATCTTTAACATATTGACATAAGTAAAACAATTATTATTCCTCTAATGATTAGTAGTTTTTTATATGAAACTGTGATCCATCAATATGTATAACACATATCTTTTCTTTCATTGTTTACTTTTAATTACTGTTTAGATACATTGCTTGTTAACAGGTTTAACACAGCAAATTGCATAATCATATTTTCACATTATTAGATAAATTTTGAAATTCCCCATTACTAAGAAATATTAGCTTGATTTGATTAATAATTTTAAAAGTTTTGATTTAATCCTTCAGCTACCATTTACTGCTTGCTCTCAGAAACTTACTCTTGCTTCTTGGGAATTTGTTAATCCTATTACAAATATGCAGTGATATTAAAGCAATACTTTTAATTGTTGTTGGGATATAATTTTTTATTACTGTTTTGATCTGCTGTGACATATGTAGATCCTAATAATCGAAATTCTATTTCTGTATTGCTGCATAGAAGAAAATAAGCAATACTTTAATATTCTGTTTTTATATTATTTTGAACTAACATTACATTTTTATCATTTATTAGCATGAAATTACTTTTTAATAGTTGCATCCTATCTTATTCTATATTATAATTTCATAACTATATTTTTATACTGATTTGCGATTATTAATTTTTATGCAGCCGAGTTAGTAAGTCATTTTTATATTTTTTACTAATTGCCATTTGCCTTATTCAATATTTCAACTATGTTTTTAGACTAATTTCAGTTTATAATTAAATAAGTTATCTTTTTTTTTAATGAAATCAGATCAATATCTTAAATCTGGCATGCTTTTTTATAAATCAATTTATTTGGTTTATTTATTTGAAATTTTCATAGAAATATCATTTTTGTCCTGGATAATTTTTTTAAGCTAAGAATATCTCATGTATTACTTCTTTAGATATTATTAATATGCTTTAATTTTTTTTTTACAGGAACTCGATGCACAGGAACAAAATAAAATGAAGTAAGAATCAATATATTAAATATTACAAAATGATTAATATAGGAAATATTTTTATCTCTATTGTTTTAAACAAAATATTGTATTTCTGTTTAATTAGAAACTGTGTAGTAAAATTCATTTGATATTTATGATAAAAGAAATTGCATGAATCTTAATTGCAATAAATATCCAAAAACCAATTTAGATGAATCAAACAAATCCAAAGCAGAAATGCTGGTAATTTACAAATAGTTGGCCAAAAATACTTACAGACAGAACAAACAAATCAGATAGATATGAAAAAGAGTTACATACTCTCCATATCTTGCAATATCAATACAAAATACAAAATTTTCATGTAAGAATTTAGAAACTACAAAAAAAGAAATAATAATACAATTTTGGAATGATAAAAGTACATGAAACTTAAAAATAAAAGAAGGATTTAAATATAAAAAATAATAATAATAAAGTAAAAGGCAAAATAACAATATATTATATAAAATAAAAAAATAAATCAAAAGTTTAAGATAAATACAAAAAATGGAAAATATAAATAAATATAGAGTAGATCATAATAAATAATGGTATGAATAAAAGATAATATAAAATACTATTTATAAAAATTAAAAGTAACATACATAAAATTAATATTTGACATTTAGCAAAACATAAAACTACTCAAATTCCTAATATGTAAGTACTAAGTATTACTGTGCATAAGAGTTTCAATATATTTTGAATAATATTCTTCTTGCAAACTTTTCCAGTCATATGCTGAACTAAATATAAAATTCCCATAATTCTGTAACTCTTTGAAAAAAAAAATTTCCATATTAGACTGTATTTTTGGCATTCATAAATATAATGTCTGATGTTTTCATCATCAGTGCCATGGTCACAATCTGGTGATTTCCCAAAGAAAAAAACTTTGTTATTTCCAAAAACAACTATGAGCTGTTAAAATTTGATCTATATAAAAATCTCCTTAGTATCTTTTCAAATTCACTGTATGCATCAATTGAAAGAAACCTCAAATTAATAGATAACTCCCGTGTAGTTTGCCATTTTCACTTAACTGATTCAAAATTTCAAATTTAATCCGTTACATAAGAATTTTAGATGAAAATCTATTATTCCTCTATTTCTAAAGTTGCCTTTTGGGCTAGAGAATCTATATACTCATTACCCATTATGCAGTATGAGTTTTCACTCAATAAAGTTTTATATTTTGGCATTCCTTTGATCTTAATAATAATTGGACAATCACTTTTTGTTGATTTAAGTGTGAGAGTATTATGAAGATGAATTTCTTCAAAGTACTCCTCCATTTTCTCAATTGCTTTTAAAATAACTATTGCCTCTGCTGAAAAAATATTGACCTCATCTTTCATTCGTATAATTACATAGTATTTTATCATTTTCATTAAATCATACAGAGGCACATCCAACTTTATTAAGTAATTTTGAACCATCAGTATATATGGTTGTAGTTTTGTCTTTAATAAAATCAGTTATTATCACAGAAATAGTGAATTTTCCCAAGGTGAGAAATCAATATTTGTAATAAAATTTATAATAACAAATAATAATTATTGCAATGAAAATTTAAAATGACTTTTACATAATACTCTGTTAAATGTTTTGATTTCTTTCTATAGTCGACCTTTAGAAGGACAACTTTATAAATACACAAATGTTGTTAAAGGATGGCAGTATCGATGGTTTATACTAAATCCAGAAACTGGTATTTTAGAATATTATATGGTAAGTCATATTTAAAAAAATATTTTTTTTAATTATTATAAACATTCTGCTCCCTTTTTAGCTAAAAAATTTCAATTTTTATCTTAATTCAATTTATGAGACAAAATTTTAAAAAAATAGAATAGTCTGAAAATACTGCTTTATATTAACATTAAATAGATTACATTTGAAAAATGGTATAAAACAATTGGAATTTGAGATTAGTTACAGATTTTTATTAGAAATGTGCTCTACTTATTTCTTGCAGGAAGGAAATTTTATCTAAAGCTAATTTTTTCTTTTTCTCTTATAATTTTTCAGAATTAACATATCTTGATTTAAATATATTCAATTGGAAATATCTGTTCATAAATCTTTTCATAAAATTACATTTTAGTAGTGTTCTTAAGATCAGATTATTTAAACTAAAAATGACAGTCTAAAATCAATAATACGTATATTTCATATGAATGCGGCAATTCATGGATTAATTTTAAAGAATGCAGTTTATGTTTAAAAACCAGTTAGCAGAAAGAGGGCACATTTTGAAGTTTTGAGTAAATGTTATATATTCTCAGGATGCATAACTGATATTAGTTTAAAAATTAATGAATTATTATAATGTCTTATTTATATAGTAAGTATGGATTTATGCTTTTATATGAAAAATAATTGAAATTTTTTCATTCAATTAAGAGTTTATAGAACAGAAAAATGTGATAAATTTAATGAAATGTGAGATTTTATTAAGTATAAACATTTTACAAATGTGCATATTATTGAATTCTAGATATTTTTAATACTGTTTTAAATTGTAGATATATAAGAAAAAATTGCAGATATTAATACTGTTTTAAATTGCAGATATAAATGTTTTCTTGTTCTTTGGAATTTAATTTTTTTTTATGTTACTGCAATAAAAAATTTTTAATCATATTTAAAGCATATTTAAGTGTTTTTGCTGCAACTTGCACAAACATTATCCCTACAAATCCAAATATGTTAGATTATGCTGCATATTATCATCTTATTTTCTTAGAACACATATAACTCACAATATGTAGATTGTAGATGAAATAGTTTTTTTATTTCATGAAATTCCTGATGAAAACTTTTAATTCTTTCTAAATGGATAATCAGATTGCTGAATTGTCTTTATGCTATGGAACTTAGTCCAAATGGCTCGTCACAAAATATATAGTCAGTCTAAAATGCCTTCAATAATGCTTTCTCTCACAAGGTGAGAAGTGAAGGTAGATTCCTATTTCTTAAAATTGGAATCACCATTGCTGGATTATTGAATGTGTGTATGAAGGACAATTAATTTTGAACTTTTCTGAGAGTGTTGAAATACAATCATTTTAACTTAAAAGATTTCAAGTTGCCTTTGGCTTTGTGTGTATTTTGAGGAGTTTATAAGATAGAAAACTTTGTAATTTGCCTTATTTTTTTTTCTTTCTAAATGATATTTTAAGATATGTATGATTATTTTAGCTTGATGAAGTTAAGAAAAAAAGGCCCCGGGGAGCTATATTTTTAGCAGTAAGTTCCTTAATGTTTTTAATTTAATATTCATTTGTCTCCACATTTATTTCAAAATTATCATTCATATAAATATTACTTTTTTTTCTTAGTTATATTTTAATAGCATTTTTCATTTGCTAACTTTATTGCTGGAAATTATTTGCTGTTCATACTATTTGTAAATACTTGACTTTGTAATGGCAGATGACTTTAGAAGTAAAAGCTATCTGCCAGTTTCACTTTAAATTTGTAGTATTGATTTAGATAGCTATATTTTGGTTCTCACACCATTTGTATTATGAATAAGAGATAGCCTCTTCTCATGCATATTTTTAAAATCAGGCTATCAATAAATTAAAATGCTATCAATGAAATTCTACAAGTTTGTTTGTTTTTTTAAGTCTTTGCATCTATCAATAGACATTTCACTTTACTTAAGGGTGCTGTTGTTTCTCCAAGTGATGAAGATGGACAGTCATTTGCTATCAGTGCTGCATGTGGAGAATTGTATAAATTAAAAGGTAAATATGATGGCATGTTGCTTATGGAGGGGATTTATGTTTGTTGCAATAGATTACTTATCAAATATAAATATATAAATTTGCAATAAATTAGTCTTTTCTCTGTTTCCAAAATAATTTGCTTTCTAAACATTTAAATTCAAACAGGAAAACAGTTTTATTTTATCTTCTGATTTGTGGTCTTTTTGTTTTTCTCATGACCCTCAAGATCTGATTTCTGTAATTTTAATTCTCTACTATGGATCTTTTGTATAGTATGGGTTGATAAAGCTATTATGTTTTTTATGGTCTACTTATAATAAAATGAAAGCCTGAAAGTAGTACCGAAACTGCACTTTTTTTTCAGACGGGGGGAAGGTAAAGCTGTATTTTGAATGCATAAAAAAACTATTATGCATTAATATACATTACCATGTGTCTCTTTTTGAGTTTGGACCTGGTGTTTAGAGCATGTTGCATGTCACTTGTGGTTATGGCTACCCAATGTAGCTTCAAAACTGTTGTTAAAATGAAAATGTTTGATTATTAGGAAGAAAAATACAAGATGCAATTCAATTAAAAAATCTCATTTTTTTTACTACATTTATTATATATGTGTATGATTAAACAATGTTTTAATTGTTTTTTCTTTTTAACTTTCTTTTTATTTTTAAACATAGTAGTGTGTTTTAGCCTATTTAAACAGATTTCTTAAATTCATTGTAATGTATCATAAAATTTATATTAATATTTGAAATTTAAAACACAAAAACAAAAAATAATTGAAAATATTTACTTTTTTAAAAATTTTTTTCCTTAATTTAATGAAATGTTGCTTTTGTAGTTAGTGAAAACAAATACATATTTAATATTTTTAATTTGCAGCCAATGATCCAAAAGAAAGACAGTTTTGGGTAAATAGGATAAGAGCTGTTGCTGAGCATCATACTAAAAACATTGCTGAAGTAAGCTATATTTTCTACTTATATTTGTCTTTCAATTATATACCTCTGCATTATTTACTTCCTAATTTTCTCTTTGTATATTTTGAATTTTCATATATGTCTCTCTAAATCATTTCTAGTTATTGTTGAGCTATATAACTTAGAAAAAAGAAAGTTTAATTTCTGTCAGAATGTTCCAAGTTTGATATCTGATTTCCTTAAAGATTTGCTGTGCACTTGAGTCTAATATACATTAAATTTGATGTTAACTCAAATGTCTTTATCGGCTAATCACAGTTCAAAATTACAAGATCTACCCTCTATAACCACTGTGTTACTTTTGCATGAGGTGTTAATGTAATAAAACTGAACTATACAAAATAGAAATTAAAAACAGTAAAACTTGGAATAAAAATACATGAAAACATTGTATTCATTTTGTGATACTTGAAAGTAAGAAGTATTTCTGATGTTTTAGATTAGAAAATCTTTAAATATGCCTTTGTCAAGTTATATACTTTTATTACAAATTTTAGAGAGGATTAATATCGAAATACTCTAACCAAATTTATTGTATACTGTAAGCAATTTCTAGTAAGTCTTAATCTCAAACATTGTTAATAGACCATCTTTAGTTTAACTTCTTATACTTGAACCGCATCAAAATGTCTTATTGATCACACTGAAATACTGTGTGTGTAATCAGAGCAATTTTCAGCACTTAATCATTCATCCCTCTAAAAGAGAAGCTAATTTTTTAAAGAATAAAGTAAAAAAATTGAGGAATTAAGCAACTTTTGGAAATAATGCAATTAAATATAAGTTATTCTTTTTTGTTGTTTAATTTTGCAATTAGCTTTGCTACTGAATTTATTTAAAAATATGTGTTTGCATGCTTATATAAATATCACATTTTTGAAATAAGATCATAATTACACCTAAATCCTTTTTTCCCCTCCCTAAAGGTCTTTTTATTTATTTGAAAATAATAAATAAATGCAATTTAAGATTTATATTAAATGCATAATATCATTGTTTATATCGTTAAAAAAGAAATTTCCAAAATAATATTTTAAATGAGAAACTAGAAAAAAATTCGAGACATAGAAATTTGTATAATAGAATTATAACTTTTAATGTTTCATTCTTTCTTGGTGAATGAAATTCAGAATAAATGTTTATTAAATTACATTTTCATAAGTTCATTATTATTTGAATAAATATTTTTGCAGAAAAATCCTCCTCTGCCTCCCAGAGAACATAGGTCTCCATTATCAGTCATCGATTTAAGGACAGCTGCTCCAGGAACTGAAATGCAGTCAACTTGGTATTCTGGGTTTAATAGTAACAGTATTATTGATTCACATCCAACAAGAAGAAAATCAGGTCGGAAAAGTAAAAATATTTCCTCATCTCAACAGACAAATATTCAATCATCAGGTTCAGTGACAGAAGCACTAAATAATGTTCGTGATATGTTAAGACAGACAGATTCATTAGCTACTCTTCTATCAAAAAGAATTGAGGTATAGTTTGTTTGTTCACTTTTCTACTTTTTAATCTCAAAATATAATTTAAGATTTAAAATTGATTACAGCTTGTAATGTTTATATCTTCATTTTCTTTTTGCAGGACTTACCTCATGTTGGAAATGGTCCAAAATGCTGTGATACTGTAAGTTTGAAATTTTAATATCATAAAAGAGACACAAATGAAAATTATCAAAGATTTATGACACTTTTAATTTAAAAATATCAAAATTAAATATAATGTTGAAGTTATCTTTCAGGTAGCATTAAAACTACAATAGAATAAAATATTTAAAATACTTTTTAGATTAAAGCATGGCATGCAGCTTCTATTCTGTTTGGAAGAAAATGTTTGTTAGTAATTAATATTTTCTGGAAAAACTAATAGATCTTACATACATTTAAATGAAATCCTTGTGTTGCATCCTTGTTGATCTTGATTTGGTTTTCATAACATTTAGGAAACATTAACTGATCTTTTACCATCCCATTATTTTGTATTTCTTTGGGGATAAATATGCAAGATATATTGTTATAAACACAATATAAGATATATTGTGTGATAAACACAATATACTTAAACAAGAATCTTTCGTCATCAAAATTTCACATCTAATTTTATTTTTATTATCCCCATGAAATTTCACATGCTAGTTTTTGCCTTTTTCATGTATTTTGTTGCTCTCTGGATTAAAAGGATAATTTAAAACTACTTATATTCTTATTATTCTATAACTCTTATTGATTCAAAATGTGAATTAATATTTTTAACACTGTTACAAGAAAATTCGATTCCTTATAAAGTAGTAGTTATTTTTAAAAATGTTTTATGTGTGTAATTATTTTTAACTCATTGATGATTTACGTAGGTAAGAAACAAGTAAAATTATAATCTGCTTTAAGATATTATGGAAGTATTACATAGCTTTTAACATTTTCTTTTTTTTTATAGAATTTGTTATTGCTCAAAGCTACTTCTGCTGCAACACTACTTACTCTGCAGCAATGTTATTCTGTTCTCCAGCATCAACAAGTAAAATACTGCTTATTCATTACACATTATAATGTATATTTTAAAAATTAAAACTAACATTAATTCATGAAAATTCTGAAGGAATATAATTTAATGGTGTATTGTAATTGATACTTTTTTTCCTTACTAATTTGCAGTGCTAAAAAATGGAATATAAAATGCAATAATTATGTCCAGGCTTACTGCTGAAATTCATAAATAATTTATAGTAATAATTTTTTTTAATGTGTTTATATCTTTACAGGTTGCAATAAATTTTCCCAAACCAGTAGTTGAATATAAACCAGAAGTATTTCTAACCAGGAGGAGCTTATCTGAACAAAGGTACAAACTCTTCAGAATATAATTTGTGAAATTAATTTTTAAAAATTTGTTTGTGAGATCTTTATCATTTCATGTAAATCATTCATTTTTATGTATTCTTGATATTCATTGTCATTAATTCCAGTTGTATATTATAAAAATAGTGCAATTCCTTAAATTTTATGATGTATGAAATAAGCTAAATTGTAATGAAGAGGAAAAGAATAGTTTAAATTTTGTTTCTTTTTCTTATTGTTAGATTATGCATTCTGTTAAATTTTGCTCTTGTCTTTTTATAAGATTATTTTCAATTCAGTTCCAGAATTAAATTTTATTTATAATATTAATATATAGTTAATTGACTACTAAAAATGAATTTTTGTATAATGTGTAATTTTTAAGTAACAATAATCTATACGTAGTGCTATTAATGAACATTTGAATTTTCTATTTATGTTGTAAATAGAAAATTCAAATGCTAGTAATTTCATATTGTGTTTACAATTTATGATTACTTCTATTCTAATATCAATGATTTATGATTACTTCTATTTTAATATCAAACTCAATATTATAAGTACTATTATAAGTTGTAACTATTTATAATTAGTAACTATAATAAATTTTATAAAGTGAAAGATAACTCTCACTAGATTTTATTCTATTTAGTACAGGCTCCCAAAGATCTAGAGAAGCATCTATAAATGTTGGTATGTTTTTACTACTTATATTTCTATAATTATATGTTTAAAATTCTGTGTTTTGTATAAATGTATTTTCTAATATTATTTCTTCCTGTCTACTTATGTAACTTCTGTACTAAAATAATTGTATATGAATATTCTTATAATTTTTCTTACTAAATATTTGAACTAAATTTTAATATCAGTTGAAAATCTGTTTTTTTTCTTGACAAATATTTTATTTTGTACAGACCCAAGTGGTGAAATCTCAGACAATGAGGAAGTTGAAGAAAAAGCAGCTTCTATTGAAGGAGAGAGGCACTCTATACTAATGAATTTAATGTCTCAATTGAAACTTGGTGTTGATTTGACTAATGTAAGTAAAAGCTGAATTTTATTTTGCTTTTATGTATTTCATTGATGAAATCTTGTCATACATATCTATATTGTTGCTATTTATACATATAGACATTATTGTAAAGAAAATTGCTTTCTTTCTTTAAATGGTCATTATTTTAATAATGAAAAGTATATTTTGAAGAAAGGGGACTTATTAATTATTCTTAACTTTATGCGTGATTATTTTTTAAATGGCTTTTCCCCATTAGTTTTGAAGATAAATCATGCTGAGTGATAAAGAAGTTATTAGAATATTGAAAATGTAATATGATGTAAAGCCTTTTCATATTTTTCTGTTTATTACTTTGGTTTCCTTGTACTCTGAACTTTTATTTAATCTGTTCTATGGTTCATATTTTTTTTTCAAGTTATGACAAAGCATTGTGAACTATTTATGACAGTTAAAGTCAAGCATGTATGTAACATTCATGCAATGGATACATTTAATACAATTAGTTTAGTTTACTGATTAATATTGAAGTTAAATTGAGTGAATCACTAAATTAAATATATATATATATATATATATATATATATATATATATATATATATTTATATATATATATATATATATATATATATATTTATATTTATATATATATATATATATATATATATATATTTATATATATATATATATATATATATATAACTTCTTTAATTTAAAAAAAAATGCATTTTTATAGTGCATTTAATAGATTATTAATTGATCTATCAACATTTTCCCCCTCTGACTATATTAATTAACTGTTGGAATTAACTAATAATATTTGCTTAAAAATTATTTAAATATTTTGATTATATGTTGCACCTATTTTTATATGGATATTGTAAACAGTTTCAAAATTTTTATTTGCCTTTAATGATCTTTAATAAATTATCCAAACATATTTTTTATTATTTTAGATTGTTTTGCCTAGTTTTATTTTGGAGCCTCGCTCTGTGTTAGAAATGTTTGCAGATTCCTTCAGGCATCCAGATCTATTAGTGCGGTTAGTTTTTTTTATTGATATTTTTTATCATTAAATAATATTTTTAAATTTTATATATTACAATTTACATGTTGGTGGAATTATTTGTAGTATTGAAAATGAATTTGGAATGTAATATAATTAATGTCTGAATTTAAAAAAAATATATAGCAATAATAATTTCAATCACACACACACATATATATATAATATGCCTGATATTCACAATTGCATCAGTAATAGACTATAAACTGCTATGTATAAAATATTAAAAAAAAATTCTTTTATTTTACAAAATTGTTGCCTGTAATGTATTATTTCTTAATCTAGAGTAAATCTTTTACATTGATGAAAAAAAGTACGAAAACTGATTATAACTATTTTTTTTTTCATTAAAAATTTTGATTATATTTTTAGAATCTGAAATTTTTCTATGGTTATTTTAGCGAAAATTTATCTTTGACACTTATTTTTTTACTATCTGACTTATCTGATTATAAATTTATTAATTGCTTCAAATAAACCAAAATCATTTGTAATGTTTTTACAACACCCTAATGACTGAATAAACACACATAAAATACATATATATTAAAATCTAATATATATTGCAATAATTTCTGGAATCCTGGAATATTATTTATGACCAGTAGCTACTTATTAAGATTAATTATCCTGAATGATCTGGTGATTAATACTTGTGTAATAATAGAATAAAAAAAAAAGATACTTAATTTAAAATTTTTGCAAACTGCCTGGAAAATAAAAAGATCATGGAGATTTTAATTATTATAGTTAATATTTGGCAGCTGTATACATATTTGTGATTGCCTGCTTAAACAAAGTAAAAGTATATACTCATACAGTTTATTCCAAATAAATTTGTAACTAGATAGGCTTGTCATAAATTACAGTTAATTGAAGATAAAAGGGGATAATCTACTGTCATATTGGCTGCTCAATAATTTTATTTGAATTCCTTTGACATATGCTTAAAAAAATTCAAGTCAATTCTGTTTTTAAAAAATCATCCAAGAAAGTCTTTCTCCTTATTTTAGAAAAGAGCAGTTGTTAATTACTTATTGCTTATTTGTGGATGACTACCATCTAATTGCCTTTGAATGATAAAATTTTTTGTTAAAAAAATGAGTAAACTTTTAATAGAAAAAAAGGGTATTTAATTGTTATTTAAAAAATATAGATAAAAATCGAAAATATAAATAATTTTGTCTCCCACTGCTATTTCAAAAAAAAGTCTCTAATATACTTACCTTCTTTGATTTAGGAGCATTATGATCCATAATTTCTTTTACTCTGCCAAACATTTCATCAGAATTTTATTCTTTTTACTATTATTCTTGCTCAAGACAAAGTCTGCATATTTATAATATTAAATTGCACACATCTTTTAAATGAAACATGCTTAATCTTAAGTTCACTCAACATTTTGTTAAATATATTTTTCATGTGGTTCTTTTGATAATTGATGGAATAGATTTAACTACCATGAAATGTGCAGTTAGTTTGTATATGTTTTCATTATCAATTTTGCTTTCCATTTTTCATATTAGGATTCCTGATTGTTCTACTCCTGAAGATCGCATGGTTGCAGTAGTTCAGTGGTTTCTAACAGCATTTCATGCAAGCCGTGAGGTGTGTGCAAAATGGTGTATAAAAATGTGTCGAATTTTAAATATTAAAATTCTGATAATGTATTTCTTTTGAGATCTGTAGTGGAAATATTATAAAACATTGTTTTATTATTATAGTCATCATCATCAAAAAAGCCATTTAATCCCATTATTGGAGAAATGTTTCGATGCTCATGGAATCTGTATGATGATAAGGAAAATGAAAACCTTGAAAATATGTATAAAGTTACTTATGTTTCTGAGCAAGTTTCTCATCATCCACCTAGTAAGTTCTTATGTATTCAAATATTTTTTATTTATTTATTTATTCTCCTCTGGATCAATATAAACCTTATAAAAATTTGATTGCAAAAAATTTGATTCAGTGATGATTTTAAAATATTTATTGCACAAAACTGCATTTCTAGCAGTTACAGACTGATTTTAAAATTATGTAATGATGAAAATGCTTTAAAAGTTTACTAATATGAAAGGAATCTTATTTTTGTTCATTGATGCATTTTATTCATAAATTTTAAAACTTCTTAATAAAATCCACAAATTTTCCAAAAAAAAATGTGTTTAACTTTTTTATACACAATGTATATTAATTTGTTGCTTCAAATTAGATAGAAAGACAAATGAATAACTCAGTTATTGTTGTAATTTGACTTTAAGACCTAAAACCAGGAATGCTAGATTTTTAATATGTTAACATATACCCCCAGACTTAGGAATTTCTGTAATTAAAATTTTATTTCATTTCAGTTGCTGCAAGTTAAATTTTGATATGCAAGATTCCTTTTTCTGCTCTTTCAAAAAAAATCCTATTTTAAGATTCTAGTTTGTTTGATTTTGCTTACCATATTAACAATCAAGTTTTCCTGAAGAAATTATTCTGCTTTCCTTGGCATCATTAAATGCTAGAAATAGTTTATAGTCATCATTTCATATTTAATAATAAAGACATTATTAATGGATTTATTTCTTATATGTTCTTAATATAATTTATTTTTCATTGCATTGTACTTGTAATTTTAATAAGAATATATAACGGAAATGTAAAACTCAGTATAAATTTCAATAGTTATAAATAATATTACATCATTTAAATTTAAATAGTATGTGCTATGTTGTGATGAAATTTCAATGTTTAACTGTCTTTTTTTAACTAATTTTATTCTTTTTTCTTTTTTTTTTTTACAGTCTCTGCATTTTATGTTGAATGTCCAAAAAAGAAAATTTCTGTAGATGCTCATATATGTATAAAATCAAACTTCTTGACATCATATGTTACTGTTAATTTCACTGGAGAAGGTAAGAATTCTTTGAGATTTTGTTACAAAGTGTGGTTAAATTTGTGTTGCTATCAGATTTTTTTTCCTCATTTTCTGACAGAATTATTTTTAAATTTATATATTTACTAATTTTGCTTGTATAAAGCTTAATTATTATTATTATGTATTAATTAATTATTACTTAAATATTATTAATTATTTTGTATATTTGAAAGTATCAATTTAATAAATCTCCTAGGATCTATAGGGTAGATTTTAAGAAATAATTATAATTTTGCAATACCTATTGTAATCTTAATTGGAAGCATCATTCATTAGCGAGAAAATAATTATATACAATTGCATGTAAGTCAGCTGTTTTGCTTATCAATATCACTGTATTTTCTTATATCAAATCTAAAGTATCACAGATTAATAGATTAATCAATTCTAGAAGGTTAATTAATAGTTTTAATTGTCTTAATATATTAGATAAATAAGATTTTAATTTCAAAATTCATTTAGAATGAAATGTAGATTATTTTCTATTTAAAACCGTGTGAAATAATTAATGTATGCTTTGTGTTGACATACAAAACGTCTGATAATTTAAATTTAAATCAGGATAAAATAATAAAACGAATTGAACTTTAGAATACAATAAAGTCAAAACTAGAAGCAGTTTATAATTAGCTTCCTAGTAAAAATGAGATAGAAATTCAATTCCCAAATTTTTTTCTATATTTTAAGCTCTCTGCAGCTTTTGTGATATCTCAAGATGCTGCAGTTATTTTGAAGCTAATTGTTTTGTTATATTTGAAATTATGCTGTATTTGACTTTATATAATTTTATTCTTAATTTTATAGTTGCATTATCATTGCAACACTGAAGAAATAATATTTTCCAGTAAATTATGATGTTAAGCATTATATCCAATAAAAAATACAGATTTCTTTTTGGTAAAAATTATTTTATGCAAACATATAAATTAAAATAAGTTTAATTTTTTTTTAAATCTCATTTGCAGTTGGTTAAATATGTCTTAAGCGTTTTTGAAATTCTAAAATTTGTATTCCAAATGAATAGTAGTTTTCCTTACAAATTTCTATTGAAAATTTTGTGTGTAATTAATTATCAAAATAATGCACTAGCATGTTTTATGTTAACACTTCATTTACTACCAGGCACAGTTTTGGTTTAAATTGATATGTATAATATATTAATTTTCTTTTATTATCCTAAGAAATAATCACTTTAGTTTGTATAAGAATAAATTTTGTTCATTTATAGGTCATGAAGTTATCCAATATTTATTTATTTTCTAACTGGAAAAAATGTTCATTGGAAGTCCAAAATTTGTTGTGTATTTGGCAGTTTGAATTTTTTTTTTAAATAATAAGGTTTCCAAACTGTAAAAATTTAAATGGTATATACTCTATAAAATAATTTGATGAATTTTGGAAATTAAATCAGCAAAATTATTGATATCATAATTTAAATTTTACTATGCAAATTTCAAAAATACTTCTTTTATAACAAACTGCATAATACTGTTTTAATAATCATGTTAAACTTTGTAATATACTTTAAATGAATATTTAATGATGCCTTAAAGTATGTACATGACATTTATTATCTCTTAGTTGCTCAGAATTTTAATTCGGGAGATTTAATTTTTTTTTTCAGTGTCTCTTCATCTTCTTACATTTGGTGAAACATATGTTTTTACCTTACCTTGTGCCTATTTGCGTTGTATACTTACTGTGCCTTGGATAGAATTAGGTGGTCGTGTACCTATAACTTGTGCTGCAACTGGTTATAATGCATCCATTACATTTCAAACAAAAGTAAGAAAAGTATTGAAAATAACTTTTGAAAATGTGCAAATCATAGTTATATATAAATTTCCTTGTTAAATAATTTAATGATTTTAATATGATATGTAGTTCTTGATTGATTTATTTCTTAATATTAATGTTTGTGAGTATGCGAATTAGAACATATTGAAAATAATACTTTTTATGCTAAATTTTGTGAATTAAATCAGCTATATATTTTGTTTTGTATTTGCTCTCTAGAATTAATTTTGATTGGCAATGCACCAAATACTACAGGATTTAGAAATACACCTATGATATTGTCACAAATTAATTCTTGAATATTTTAAAGTCTGCTTCATCATATGGTATTCACTAATTATATCATCTATGAATTCTAATGTGAATATTATTTTAGTATATATATATATATATATATATATATATATATATATATATATATATATATATATATATATATAATATACAATGTGTGATTTTTAAAAATTTTTTTTTAGCCTCAGCAATCCGGTATTCCACATAAAATTTCTGGAGAAATCAAAAATATGGATGAAATTGTATATCGGATTACTGGTGAATGGAATAATATTTTACAGTTTACTTCAGCAGATGTAAGTATTTTAGTGTCATTCTTTTTAATTTTTTTGAAGTGTTTAAACTAAAAAAATAGATCTTAATTCTATGATTTTTATAGGGTACAGGAAAAGTACAGGAAATAAATGTACTAGAACTTAAAAGATTTCACAAACATGTTAGACCCTTAGATCAACAAGATGCTTTTGAATCTCGAAAATTATGGCAACATGTAACTAAAGCTCTTCTTGAAGAAAATTATGAAAAAGCCACAACTGAGAAACAAAAGGTGATTTCTAAAATTCTTTTTTTTTTTTTTTGACAAATTGTTGCATATTTTCTAAAACTTTTCATGTTAGCTCAGTCCCTTAATCTTTTGTTTGGTTTTGTTGCTTTGTTACTCAGAAGCAACATGTTTTCATTCGTTCTTATGTGAGACTCCATATGTTTTACTGCCCAATAGCTCCATATGTTTTACTGAGGCATTGTAAGCCTCAGTAAAAAGATACTGATAGGAATAAAAAAAAAGGTTCTTCATAGAAAAAATTCTCTATATTAATTTTAACTCAAATATCTATGAATTAATTAATTTTAAAAATTCAAAAAACATGCAAATATATTATGCATAGTTTACTTGCGTAATATGTGCTTCTCCAACTTTTCACCATGTTCCAGTTAAAAACTTAAAAGCACTAGTAATAAAATATGTTATAATATAATAATATAGCTGAATAATTTAAATCATGTATAATATTAATATAAATGGCCTTTTTTAATTATATTTATTAGCATTATTTAATTTATTTCATGTTCTCTTAGCTTGAGGAAGAACAACGAGAAGAAGAAAAGAAACGCTTGGAATCAAATACAGAATATGTTGGAAAAGTAATTAGTCATTTATATTCCATTAATTATAAAAATATCTTTTTCATGTGACCAAATATAATTTTAATGCTTGATTGTGTTTTTCATTTTCTTGACATTAGTTTTAATGATTAGATATACTGCATGAGTCTGTATGTTATATTCTTAATTGTAGTTATTTCAAATATTTAAAATTTAGTTTTATCTTTGTAATAATGGATTAATTTATCTGTTTGAGAAATAGTTTAACAAAATTAGAAATCCAAATAATATTTATAATCAGAATGTCAAATGCTTTATATTAAAAAGAGTAAAAATTCTAAAAATTGTTAACTCCTTGTCCCAACTCAAAATGTCTGAAAGATTTATTACTTTGGAAATTAATAAAAGTAAACTATTTGATTAATTTTCTCTTGACCTTTGTTTAAACATTTCTAATATTCCACAGTATTTGATAGCAAAAACAAAAGAATATATCTATTGAATAGTTTAAATTTAATATTTGGGCATATTAAGTATTGTAGCTTTCTCTTTCTTGAAAATAAGTAGATTTTAAAAAATTATATGATAAATTGTCATGAAATCTTCACTAAAACCTTCCTTATGCTTTGTAGTATTTGTGAGCAGAATTTGATGAAAATTTGTTATATAGATTTCTCTAATGAAAGAAAAATAGGTTTTTCAGTGTTAATTATATTGATATCATAATCTATTGTATCTTTAAAATTTAAAAGTTTTGATATATATATATATATATTTTTCAGCTTTTCTTCAAAGAAAATGACATCTGGAAATACAAATACCCTCTAACATAGCCCAAATATTTAAGTGAGAATAACTTGTTGAAATGGTGAATGTTGGAAGCTCCTGTCTTCCTCTAGTCGTACATTAAGATGTTGAATTTTCTCAAACTATGATGGTTGCATATATATATACAACTGTTTCATTTGTTCTCTTAACAGAAATACTCATTCTTAGGTTATTGGTAAATTACATAATTTTGTCTCTTCATGAAAAATAATTATGGGATCATTTTCAATCATGTTTTTGTAATTTTATAGCATCATTTTTTTATAATTTAATTTACTACTTATGCAGTACAAACAATAAGTGCAGCTATTAGTATTATGGAATATGAAAAGGAAAGTATTTCTAAAATTGTCTTTAGTTCGCCATTATAGTTTTGTATGAATTTGCTCATTTTTATTTCATTAATCTAAGAAAGTATTATTGAATGATTTCAGATTTGTTTCTTCATTCTTAAGCAAGCTTTATATTTAATTAGTTTTTAAAAAAATGTAATCTTGCTTTTATTCAGAATAAATATGTATTTCAGTGTTTATTCATAACATTTCTTAATTGTTTTACTGTTGAGTTTTTATTAATACTATTATTTTGCTATGCATGGGATTTGTTACATATTCCTTTTCCAATTGTTGGGGGGGGGGGGGCGAATAATTTCAAAATATTACTTTTAATTAATTGTAAATAATTCTTCAAATTGAATATAAGAAATTAATATTATTTTGAATAAGAAAAAAAATTAATTATATTCTGATGTGTACTTATTTATTTTAACATAAATATTCTTTTATATTTTCTGACAAGATCTTTAAAAAAAAATTATTGACTACTTCTTAATTCAAAACACTAGTAAATTTACTTATAGTTTCAATTTAATTAGATCATTATTTTATCATTTTTGTTACACCTTTTTTTCTTCTAAACTTTGTGAAATTTTTAAAAAGGTTTTTTGGCTTTGCATAGTAAATTTATTGTATTTCTTAACAGAATGAAATAATTAGATCCATTGAATAACAATCAATATTTTTACTTTAATTGATACGATATTGTAAAATGAGAGATATTATGAAGTTTAAGCATATATAAATTAAACTGACTTTATATTAATGCAAATTAGTTTTATATAAAAATTGTTTAAATTGGTATTTTGAATTTGTTTTGATTATTATTTTCTAAATATTAATTCCTATTTTTAATGTGGGTGCTATTAAGAGAACTGTGCCAAAACTAATTGTTGCACTACTGCATATGATTCTTTAAGTCGTATGGAACTGTATTGTTTTTTTATATATGTAATGAAGAATGATTACATTCTTGTATAATTTGTTTCATAACTTTTGATAAAATTGTGTTAATTGAACAAACGTTGTTAAAGTGTGAGAAGTAAGCAGTTGTGATATCTTCTTTTTTATTTGCCTTCATTTAAGCAAAAAATGACATTTTGAAAGCTAATTTAAGGATTTTAATGATTCCCGAATTTTTTTCTTTGAATGAATCAAAGTATTTACTGGTCGATTTAAAAGCTATTCTTGCCATTTTATGCTCTTCATATCTAAGTCTTTTAATATGGATCTTTTTAAAATTGCCATTTATCAAAGAATTCATTTGATGATAAATATTTACCATTTATTTTTCAGTTTAATTCAAAGTCATGTATTTTAAGCATAAGTTCCAAAAATAATTATTCATTATACTATTCTTTTATTTAAAAATATATAATATAAATTATATTTTACCGGGAAATGGCATGTTTATAGCTTTGTGTTTGAACCTGTTTTAATATTTTAATTGTCTTTACATGTTAAGTGAATACTTTTAATTTGCTTAATTTACCCTTTCTGTGAAATATTTTATTATATTTGATCAATCTGTTTCCAAAACCCTTAAATAATTTTTATCAAGAAATTTGCAATTAAAATATTGGTTTGTCTTTTATTGACAGTTAATCTGATTCATAATATAATGATGCAAACAAAATTTAAGGAATCATTATTGATAAGTTTGTGCATTCGTATTTTCTTATTTATTTCATTTGTTGTTATTTATGAATGTTGTTACTGTGTGATCTGAAATGCAATATATGGTCGGACCAAAATAAAACAATTTACACTTGCCTTCAGATAAACTTATATTAATAAGATTAACTGGATTGTAACATGATTACTAATAATTATGGTTTTTTTATAGTTTATTGTAATCATAAATAAAGCTTTTTCCATTTGTAGTCAGCACAAATCATTAATTTCTATATTAAGATCTTAGAAAATCGATTTCTTATTAATATTGCCCAACTTTATAGCACAGTAACATGGCTTTTATATTTCAAAGCAAAGGCATAGTTAAATTTTTCTTTTAAATTCAAATAAAAATAATATTTGCCTAAGTAAAAAAAGCTTTAAATAATTTTAATTTCTAATTTAGAATGAATATAGATTTGCCAAATGAATAGAGATTTCTTAAAATACCGGGACAATTTTTTAGTATTTTATTGATATTAATATTATAATTTTTTAAGTAGGAATTAGATATTGATTTTATCTTAATATTGTTAACTTTAAATCTAATATCCAGAACCAGTAAGATATTATAACAAATACCAGATTTAGACTGGTATTTTTTAAATACTTTCTAAAATGATTTTATATGAGGTAATCATTAAATATTAATTGTTTAATAATGCAAATTATGTTGTATTTAATTATAAAAAATTAAATTTTACCACTGTTTAAATTTTTGATTTCATTATTTTTCTTTCTCTTATTAAGTGGTTTTCATTTTTTTAATCGTTTGTTGTTTTGTAATAAATTAAAATTTATATTTTTTGCAAAAATATTTAAAATATTTTAGAACTCCATGCCAAAACTTTACAGGTAAAATTGCTGATTTCTTATCTACTTTTAGTATCAGTTAAATACTTGCCAAGATAAACTTTCATTCTTGTACCTTTGTCATAATCAGTAACCCCTAGTCATTGTTGGCCTTCCCATCTAAGAACTTTTAAAATATTATACAAATATAATGTAAAATATGAAATATTTTTTGCTAACTAGTGCATGCTCTTGGATTTGTATAGAAAATGTTTGAACAATCCATATTTTAGTACCAATACATCTTGGTACTGTACTTTTAACACACTTGCTCAATATGCAGCCATTTTTGTACAATAATGTATACTTCTATTTGTAAATGCACAAAATGAATTCTATTTGTATATCAGTCGAGGTTAAATTTAAATTTTAAAAGTTGTTTTATATACATTTTCTCTATATTGTTAGATTTAAAAATAAACTGTGTTGTTTTTTGCAATGTAAATTTTCTTTTCAAAGATCTATTTATATTGTATATTTAATATGTTATTTTTAATACATTTGTTTTAGAAATGCATAATGATAGAAATTTATGCTGTGTCTGTGAAGTTGTATAAATCTGTAATCTAATAAAAAAATATTTAATTAGATTTTTTTTTTTTTTTTTTTGTTCTTATTTTAGCTTGCAATGCATTTTTTCCCAATTATTTGTAGGAGTCATGATTTCTGTTTAAAGAACTTAATATAAGTCTAGCCTTTATAGTTAATGGCATGATTCTACAATAGAACTTTTATGATTCGAACCTCAGTAATCCAGATCACTCTGAAGAGGGGAAAAAAATACTCAAACAATATCTTGAGTAAAGAAAGTCAAACTGGCTTTGACTGTTATGTTTCATACAAGTATACAAAATGCATTGTTTTTGGTCTTTAAATGGAAGCAAATTATGTATATTTTCCCTAATAAATAATGTTTTATTCGTCAATTAATTTAGATAGTCAGAATTCTTCTATGATACAAATTCTGTTACTATCTGTGACATAGATAGCTTGTTGATTTATGTAATAAAATTCATTTTAACAGCTTACACACGGCCATGTTGATTCCTCTAGCGGCCCTTAAGTTAATGCATCCTCATGCATTTTTCAAATCTTTTACTTCCTACTTGAGATAATTTTCATTGATTTTGATTATTTGTGTCGACAGTTTTATGTCATTCTGATAATCTGACAAAATATTTATTAAAAGTCCCTCTCATGAGATTTGGTTTCAATATTTCTCATATAAAAACGTTGAGAGGTAAAATTAGAACAATTTTAAACAAAATAACAAAAAAACTTTTGAAGAACAATCAAAATACTTTTCAGATATATTTTTTAATTAAATAAGAATATTACAGTAATGTTTTGTAATGTAATCAATACTTGTTTTGAATTTGAACCAATTTAAATGTTTGGCCCTAGTAAATGAAATGAAAGCTTAAAATTAATATTATCAGAAAATATCGCAAAACAGTAAATCGAAATTTCGGAGACCAATAATGTTGTGAGGTCCTTTGACGGTTGCTTATTTTGTCTATTTGGTGAACTGGCTCCCTGAGCTTACAAAATAGATAAACAGACCTTTACATGATAATTAATATTTTTTTAAAATTTTATTACAACATAAAGAAATGAATTAATAGATATGCATATTAAAAATTTACTAAATGAAGCAATTTTAAAAACCTTATACTTGAAGTTATATTTCTCACGAACAGAGTTTTTTGATGCAGATTGAAAATAAATGATAAAATTAATTTCACCTGCTTAGTTAAAAATGAAATTGTCTGCTTTCAATTTTTTTAAAATGGTTAGCAAAGCAATGAGCACATTTATTTAATAATTCATTTCAGCTTTCAGTTTTTCAAAATTAAATTACAATTCATTAATCTGCTATATTTTTTGAACTAATGCTATTGTCTATTATTAAATTTTAATTTCTGAATTTTTCATCATTTAAATTGATGGTTATATGATTAAAATTACTTAATAAAAAGGTAGGGGTTAGTTTTTCAATATTCTGGTTTTTTAAACTTATGTAAGATTCTTGTATTAATAATGTTATATCTGTATTATCAAGAAAATTTCAACAAGATTTTCATTTTGCTGATCCTTAAAGATAAAATAAAAGAGATACTAAACCAACATTTATCTTATTGGTATATAATTTTCACTTTCGATCTCCATTTATGTAAATTTCGTTGCAAAAACAAAAAACAAAAAAAACACGTTAAACGTATTTATCGAGATTTAAAGTTCTCATTTGTCGACTTCGTCATCTGACCGCTATTCAAATTTAGGCGGTACGTCCTAAATAGTCTTCGTGCTACTTCGAAACGGGGCATCAATGTAATCAAACTAAGCTGTATAAAAATGAGAGAAATTCGTGAAGAGAACACTAAATCTTTTGTTTTGGCTACAGTCATCAATCAATACGAAGGCAAATCTACAATCATAGAAAATATAATTGAATCTCTATATAAAAAAGTTGAAGATTTATGGAAAAAGAAATCTCTATGTAGATTTATCATAAACAGAAATATAAGTGATAAATTTTTCATCATTTCCAATCGATATTGTACTTTTTTTATTTAGATGTTGTTCTTGTTTTTAATTTATTGAGTCATCCAGAATCTGTTACGAAGCTGGAAATACCTACTATCAAATTCTATTCTAATAAACACCTCAATCATAGTTCTTGTCAAGTATCGATTTTATCAAACTTTTAAAGACTTAAATTGTTTACAATTTCTTATTTTAATATTTTTATAACCTAATCATGATTTTTAGAAGTCGTTGATATTATATATATATATATATGTGTGTGTGTGTGTGTGTGTGTGTGTGTGTGTGTGTGTGTGTGTGTGTGTGTGTGTGTGTGTGTGTGTGTGTGTGTGTGTGTGCGCGTGTGTGTGTGTGTGTGTGTGTGTGTGTGTGCGCGTGTGTGTGTGTGTGTGTGTGTGTGTGTAATGATTTAAATTTTAACTTCAATTTAATTAATTTCCAAGATTTTATCTTAATTTAGCCCATAGTAACTTCATTCTAAAATATTCTTTTATTTCGTGATCCAATTCCACTTTCTCTACTCAATTAATTCAAGAGAAACTTTATAAAATTGCTGAATTGGCTAAACGCCGATACTTTCACACGCTCGGCGTGAAGGGGTAAAAAATGTCCAGTAAGCACATTCTCTTTTAAAAGATCCTTGTGTTTCCCTTGCATGTGATTGACATGCGTCAGAAATCCCTATCAGAATCTTCATAATATATAATAGCACTGTAAAATAATACTTTCGCTATCAAAATCTAAGGTTATATAAGGCGAGGGATAATTTATTTCGGCCCTTCTTCCCCACTTCAGCTTTTGTACTGCGCTGTGGCGGACGTCTTGTCTGCGTCTCTGCTTGCAAATAATTATGCTTTCCCGATGGATTAAAAAGATAAAAAGTCTCTTCACTGTCTTCAAACTGCATTCTGCTTCACATAAAATAATGCTTACATATTAAAGAGCCGACAGGATTCGAATTTGTTACATGTATATATATATATATATATGTAATGATATTTTAAACTTTTAATTTCAACTTAATTAATTTCCAAGATTTTATCTTAATTTACCCCATAGTAACTTCATTCTAAAGTATTCTCTTATTTCGTGATCCAATTCCACTTTCTCTACTTAATTAATTCAAGAGAAGTTTTATAAAATTGCTTAGTCAGCTAAACGCCGATATTTTCACACGCTCGGCGTGAAGGGGTAAAAATGTCCAGTAAGCACATTCTTTCTTAAAAGATCCCTGTGTTTCCCTTACATGTGATTGACATGCGTCAGAAATCCCTATCAGAATTTTAATAATATATTAGCACTGTAAAATAATACTTTCCCTATCAAAATCTAAGGTTATATAAGGCGAGGGATAATTTATTTCGGCCCTTCTTCCCCACTTCAGCTTTTGTACTGCACTGTGGCGGACGTCTTGTCTGCGTCTCTGTTTGCAAATAATTATGCTTTCCCGATGGATTAAAAAGATAAAAAGTATCTTCACTGTCTTCAAACTGCATTCTGCTTCACATAAAATAATGCTTACATATTAAAGAGCCGACAGGATTCGAATTTGTTACATGTATATATATATAACATTTCTATATGTTTCTATATATATATATATATATATATATATATATATATATATATATATATATATATATATATATATATATATATATATATATATATATATATATATAACATTTCTATATGTTTCTATATATATATAACATTTCTTACAAAAATGAACTTTTAAAGTTTTCAGCTTAGAAGTCTAATTCTCTATAAGAAATTCAAAGGTTAACTAAATTCAAATTTAAAAAACTTCACAGCCAGTTAGGAAAGGGGTTCGTCGAATGGAAGTTAACATATGGTTCACTGATAAATTATTTTTATTTTTCTATATAAGATTTCCGACCCTCCTTTTCTATTTCATTAAGAATTAAGAAAATTTTTATTTTATTTTTATTTTCTCGTATACAAACTATAGAGAAACTATTGTAATTGTCAAAAAATTCGAACTCGAGATATTGACAAATCTCCGCTTTTTAGACCTCCTTGATTTCGATAAGCACATTTTTTGAAAACTGTCTATTTGTCTGTCTGTCAGTGACAAAGATAACTCAAAAACGCTTTGATGTAGATAATAACTGCAAAAAGAAGTGGGCTAGATAGATAAAATTTGGTACTTAGATTTAACATTTATAACGTAGGCGCCTATCAAAATTTTAGACAAATTCATTAAAGGATTTACCATCTGTCTGTCTGTACTTTCAGAGACATATAGACACGATAACTCTAAAACATAAGGACTTAAATCTATCAAATTTAGTATATGATTTTGTGACTAAAAGTGTAATTTTATGTCAAATTTAATGTGAAAGTCATTCTTATAACACCCTTTTTGTTGCAAAAGTAACGGATTAATCGTAAAAATTTCACTTCGACTTTAAATATTATTTCATTGACATATGTCATAAAGATAACCTTTAAATTCTACATTGAAAAAAATTTTAAGAGATTGTCCTCTAATTGAAAAAGTCGCAACATAATAGTTTTAGACTTGACTCGTCTATCTTCAAGCCATGATATCTGTAACTCCGTCTGCATGTATTTGTCCTATTTGTTTCTGTAAAAAGAAAAAAAGAAAAAAAAAAGAACATATTTGAAATTCGTTTTCGAATTTTTATATTCAGATCCTTTAAGACCCTTTATCCTAATTAATAACTTTTTAAGTGCTAAAATATGAAATTAGCCAAATAGTTAAAGAAGTTGCAACACTTTTAAGAGACAGTATTTTAATTACTGCACGTGCATATTAAAAATATTTCATTTTATTGACTTCTATCTGTAAAAAGTAAAAATAAAAATGTCTATAGAAAGCAGCTTAACCTTAACATTGGCAAAAACGCGAGAATGATCTCTGTAAATAAACAATGAAATAGATTTAATATTTCGACAACAAAAAAAACCTAATGAATTTTTCTAAAATTACGTTTAAAAATTCATTAAAAATCAGAGAAAATAGTAATATCTTTATAAATCTTTTTTTTTTTTTCTTTTTTTTTAAGACAGCGTAAAAATAATTTTTATGCCCTAATTTGGTCAAAAGCTATGGCGGAGAAACATGTGATTTTTCACCTCTATTTTACCTTCTTCAGAAAGACGGAGAAATTTTTAATACCGTAATTAATCCTAGGTAGTAAAATTTCGTTCGAATCTGTCAAGTAGTGTGGAATTACATAATGTTCAAACAAACTTATTAACAAACAGATGGACTTTCATTTTACAACAAATTTGCGCTTACGTATAAGTTGCAATAATGTGAGCATAGAAAGGTGTTTTTAGTATCGACGCCACACTCGTATGTATAAATCCATTAATTAAAACTATAAAAAGTATTTTTATTAAGTGTTCTAAAAATTATTTTGGATAAATAATTTACAGAACATTTGTTATAAAACGTGTGATGATGATGATGATGTCGTGTCCGCGTTACCACGGAAAGGAGGTGCAGTAGCTTCTGAAGGTAAAGACCCCTGAGTACCCGAGGGCAGAAATCTGACTTCTAGCTAATATGAAGATGAAACTCACACATTCGCTTGCACAACCCTTTTTACAGGGGGGGGGGGGGCACATTCACGCACCTCACAGATAGAACACAGATGAAGAACAACCATGCCCGAACCGGGATTCGAATCCGGGACGCCCAGATCACGGGGAAGATGCGCTACCCCTATGCAAGGACGCCGGCTATAAAATGTGTACAGAAATGAAATAGTCATCAATGTTGATTAATTTTTAATTAAAAATATTTAAAAAAATCAACTACTCTTTATAAGGGAACTTCTATCTTTCAAAAAGTAACTACGTGCCAAATTTGGTAACTTTAGGTCGAAAAGTTTGCTCTGTAGTGATTTTAAGCTATATTTTCATCATGCGTTTCGGATGATGTAATTTACAAAGGGTATTTCATCCCTGTACGCATTAAAATTTTGGAAATAAGCATTAGAGCACAAAATCTACTCATTATAATACAATTAAAATAATTTACGATTAAATGTATAATAATGAAAAAAATAACCTTATCAAAGATAAAAAATTAGATATTTATTACATAAATTTCGCAGTAATATTCGTAAATCTATGAACACACAATACTTCTAAATCATATCTCATTTATAATATCTCGAAAATATCTTATGGATATTGGATCTGTCTAATTTTAACTAACCATGTGGTTGTAAAGCGAGATCTTGTCAGGAATAAAACAACAGACACCTATTCATAAATGGATAAACATTCAACAAAGCCCATTCAAATTTCGCTGTAATCTATAGTACTGAAACGGAAAGCGCTCGACACGGGTTAACTGTTGTCTGCTAAACTAAGGTTGAGTCAGGATTTATCAGGGAAAAAAATAAGAATAAGTCGGTAATTGTTAATCTGGAGCTGTTTGGCTTCTGGAATAACGCTATAGGAATTAAAAAGGAAAACTGACTGTAAGAGAAAGAGACCTGTACTTTTTGAAAGCTTCAATTGTATAACATATCTTGATACTGAAATTAGTGTTGGAAATAACCAGTAAATAGCCCAGATGTGATTTACTTACGTATACGAAGTAAATCACATCTGGTACATCACATACGAAGTAAATGATACTTGTGATATATGAACTTACGTATACGAAGCGATATCATAGTGTTATTAATTTTTTATTCATGCACTCCAGCTTTTAATTCAACGCATGTTTTATTCCTAGGATTTGCCAACGGTTAAATTTCATTACTCGAGTTTTTTGCTTACTTGCACAATATGGTACGTTTTATATTTATCTTTGTACTAAAATAAAGATATTTGAAATATGTATTGCAAATCTTCTTCCTTTGAAACATTAGAAGCACAATTTTATATGGTGTTCAAATAAGCTTCAAGTTGGGTTCAAGTAAGCACACCAAATTTCATTCATTTGTCTTGCTGTGTTTTTGAGTTATCATGTGAATATACAACTAGAAGATTAACATGCAGTCTACAGTTGACAAATTTAATTCAAAATTATATACATATTAAAAGCTTTGGTGTAATCTTATATGAAAGTTCCCGAATCTAATTTCTTGTATTTTTTGAGTGATCGTGTTCATATACATATGAAAAGATTGACCTACTCTTTGATGATTTTGGTCCAAAGTTTGTTACATATCTACGGTACTAATAAGAAATAGTTTTATATCAAATTTCAATTATCTTGATGACTGACATCTTCGTGTAATCTTAATTATATGTGCATGAATAAATTAAAAACGGTTATTTACACTGTTTAACACTGAATTCAATGTGTAAACAGATTTCGCATTGAAGATTTTCCTTCAAGCCTTAATTGAGATCTGTGTAGAATTTTGATGTAATGACTGCATATCAGATTTCACCGACTAGCTTGGTGCGTTTGGGACATTTTGTATTCACAGACAGAGCTATATAATTCCACAAGTATAATCGCGCGCGCGCGCGCGCGCGTGTGTGTGTGTGTGTGTGTGTGTGTGTGTGTGTGTGTGTGTGTGTGTGTGTGTGTTGCGGATTTACCAAAGATCTAAGACATGGAGATTCTCCCAAATTTTGAAGTCGAGTATTTTTACAATCACAATACATTTTTTCTTCTATTTAGGTAGGTCCATAACAAATTAAAAAGTAATTTGAGGTTGCATTTTTGTTTACGATATTTTCAATAAAGCACATATTACGCATTTTTCATGTAATGTACAATTATGACGTTTAAGTTTCAATCTTCCTGTTTTATATATAAGTCTATAAAACATTTATATAAAATAAGTATTAAAAAATATAAATCCGACTGACCATATGTCTGTCAGAGCGACACGCGATCTCAATTCGAGGAAACTTTGCATTTTCTTTTTTTATATGCGATATATTGTCAGGGCATGACTTCCACTGAGCAATCGTGTAGGGCATATGATCAACATGTGGGCTGCAAATGCATCACTCCTTTGGAGATGCGTCTCTTATCTCTCCTGTGAAATGATCAATGTATCATTAATGAGATAGCTATGCATATTGAAAATTTGAATGAAATTTTGTTTTGTGGTATTCGCACCAAAATTGCAAATTTCTTTTAAATTTTATTATGAAGTCCTTCATTGGAGAATCTCTCTACATGCTAGCGTGCATAAGAACATGACAACGCAAAAATACTTTTATCTAGCTGCGTGAAATTTTTCATTGTTTTATCACTAGATTTGTATAAATACATCAAAATTTGAATCAGACCCTTCAACAGTTTGTCCAATCACCTGTTTATCTATTCTAAATATAACAACTCAAAAAAGCAACGAACTAGTTAAATGAAATTTATTTTATGGTTTTGATGCAGAGATTGTAGATTTATATCAAATTTTGAATCCAATCAGTCGTAGAAAATATTTCCAAAATACGTTTTCGGTCAGCTTTATTGAACGATAAAGCTAAACTAAATACATGTTATAAAATGGAAGTACAATAGAGCAATTATTTGAATTCCAGTTATCCAGATTATCAATTATTCAATTAACAATACAACCAACTTTGACAGATGTATTCAACTAGCGATATTTTAATGCAGTACGTTTGTGTATAAAAATTAAAAACATTGTTTTTGTTATCATTAAATTAATGTATTATAAACAAATTTCTTTCTAATAAATAACCCTTCGTTCGTTAATTATTCCCTTATCTGAATATTCCATTAACCTGATTAATCCAAATAATTGGAGTTCCATGATATAAAGAAAATCTAGAAGATAAGGTCTTGCTGGTTATTATAAATTGCGAATTCTTTTTTCCGCTAAATATTGTTCTTTGTTATTAACATAAAGCTTTCCCTGCTAGTTTCGGTTGATGGGACATTTCCAGCTTTGGTATTGGAACATGACGTTATGGATTGTTTCTATCAAGTACTCACCCTGTATGTAAATCTAATGTATTTGAAACTTAGCATGCTAATATTCTCTCATCGGTATTATAATTATATCGAATTTCGAATTTTAAAAAATAAGCTATCAACTCAAAAATCTCTCCCTCTTTATTTTTTTTCGGACACACAAACTTGTCAAGGTTAAAACTCGTGGACATGTAATTTACGGATATTGCCCCTATAATCTGATAAGAAAAAAAAACACAAGATTTTCTTTTTAGTTTTTTTTAAAGCATTTATTAAGCTACATATAAATTTCTTCTTTAATTATTTTAACTAGTTTACTATGTAAATAATAAAAAAATTAGCTGTGAAATGTTTCCGAAAATCATACATATTTGTCGAAGAATGATATCAATTTTTATTTTATTTTGCATCTTTAATTTCAGAAATAACATTGTAAAATTGTATATTAACCTTTTTACCTTTTATCCATATTTGATAAAAATCCAAAATATTAAAGACTCTTTACTCCTTAAGAAGAAATTAAATTATTTTATATAATAAATTAGTACGTAAATGAAGTATTTCTTCATTTTACATTTGTTGATTTAATGTGGAATTTATATTTCACTATTAATATTAGTTTTAATAGTGTGCAAAAGATGGCAGCACCACAAATTTTCAACAACTAAAGAAGCAAAATCCTCCAACAAAAGAAAACCATAATCCGGATCAACAGATGCTATTGTGCCTCTGTGGCTAAGCATAAAAAAAAGACGGCGTTTTTGTTGAATTTCTTTTTCTTTTTCTTTTCTTCTTTCCTTTTCATGATTTTATTTTCTCCCTACTTGTAGGACTTTCTTCTCGGGTTTGAAGCACGCTAGTTATTGAGTTGTTGCCATAAAGATAGAAAGAAACAGAAATTCTTTCTTTGCAATTCGAATAGAATGGGAGATGCGATTTAGAATTCAGATGTTGTAGTAGGTAGGAGAAACCTGAATCGCAGCTGGAAAGGCTCTGGGAGTTTGTGGCCCGTGAACTATGACCATTCCTATTTTATTGTTCAGGCTGTTGACCAAACTCCTATGAACCCCAAGGTTACGGTTTTCTTGAGGAATTAAAGTTCTTTATTGCTGTTTCTTGCTGTAGGTAAAAGAGGTTCTTTTTCTTTAAATTGCGTCGGTAGATCATTCTTGTCTTTTGTGAAAGCGTTATTTACAGCAAATATGTTGCGTGTAGTAAGTAAAATAGATAAATAAATAATAAAATAATCAAAAAATGTGGTGTGTTTTACTGATGTGTATTTCTGACTTTGAAAATTCAATTGTAAGGATTTATAATGGTTGAATTAGGAAAGATATATATATATATATATATATATATATATATATATATATATATATATATATATATATATATATATATATATATATATATATATACCTTTTTTTACCTTAATTTTTTTTTGATGTAGAATGTTTTTTTTTTTTTTTTTTGGACGTAGAATGTCTTTATTATTATTATTATTATCTATTGAGGAAAACATTGTTATGCTTTTATCCATGACAAATTTTTTACATTTAACAACGATTACTAAGCAGCACTTTCACTTCAT